>NW_018108292.1:40441-50612 GCF_000183805.2 Loa loa | reverse complement strand
GAATGAACTTGATAATTACTTGATAATTAACCAAAGAATGAACTTGATAATTACTTGATAATTAACCAAAGAATGAACTTGATAATTACTTGATAATTAACCAAAGAATGAACTTGATAATTACTTGATAATTAACCAAAGAATGAACTTGATAATTACTTGAGAAGAAAGGGAAAAACAATCACTAAATTCGTAGTTTTCGTAGAAAAACAATCACTAAATTCGTAGTTTAGTAAAAAAAGGATATTTTGAATAATCGATTCGATTCATTCATCCTTTGACACATTAGACAAATCATTCAGGATATATTCCTATATATATCATATTATTAAGGTTCAGGAATTAATAAATAACAATTAAATGCAATAATTAAATATAACAATTAATAAGTCATCTCATTTTTTTCCCCATTAATTAAATCTAACAAGCTATATTTTAATTAGTAATTTTGATTAAAATATTGCTAATACGGTATGAATTAATTTGTTAATTGTTAAATTTTCAGATATACTAAAACCGATGCACCATTGATGCTTATCGTTCAACTTATGGTACCATTGATCATTTGGCAAATAATACTTGGTGTATCATTTTTTCCGGATGAATTTATCGCCCAATTCTTGGATGATTTTTATGGACATGATGGTGCAGCTGGTGATCAACCATTCAATCAACCATCTTCAAATCTTATCGATACCATTCATTCACATGGTGATGTACCACAAACACCTGTAATAGCAGTAGCAGATGAACAAATTTCATTTAATTTATTGTTCTAATATTTTCATTCGTTTCTTCTTCTTTTTTTCTTTTCGCTTTTATACGTATTTCATTATCATGTAAGTATTTAATTCTGTTACTAGAATTAAAATTAAAATGAATTAAAGTTAATTCGATTAATATACATGAATTTTATGAAGCTTAATTTTAAGATAAAATTGTTAGCTACCCTATGCAACAAATTAAGATAAAGCAGGATAATATTAGCCTAGGAGATCAGTTTTCATATAATGGATGGTTTAGGCCCTGAGATGCACATCCAATTACGAGCTTTCTAACCGTAACAATGAAAGAATATATTTTGACAGTTGGAATTTTTCCCAAATTTTCTTTTTTTTTTAATTCTAAGTCATTCAATGAGTATTCGATAATAGTTATTGAGCAGAAGGAACGGGAAGAGTTAAAGCTTTCAGGAAACCAAATATGTAGAAAAAAAAAAAATGAAATATAGGGATCTGAAGAAATCGGAGAGTGGAAAGCAAACATTAAACATAGTGGGAAATGGAATAAGTTACCAAAACGAATTGGAAAAAAAAAAAAACTGCACTCAATATTATCCTGCACAGATCTCTTGCTAAAATAGGAAGCTAACAGTTGGAGGATTGAAAAACTGCAAATGATAATATATAACTTCCGTAGAAAACATTTCAAAATTAAAACTTCCAATTGGCAAAAAATAAATCCAACATGAAAGACAAAATTTTGACGAACATCTCGAGCATATATTTCATAAACTTTTGCATCATCCCAACCATTGTTCAATTTAAGCCTTCAAGAATGCATTTTATATTTCACATGAGTACTCAATCTCACTGCAAACGATGCTCCTTTTATTGCAAGCAAATTTTCAACAAACAATAACCAAAATTATAACCTTTCAAATAAACAATCTCTTACAGCGAACAAACAAAGTCTGTAAGATAGAAACAGAGAATTTAAATTTCGAGATTCATACTTTCCTGCAACAGCAATAAAACAATAATGGCTAAGAATAAGCCTGTTTACAAATAACGAAGCAAAAAGAACTTAGCCAAAAGAAGTCTCAGTTTGGTATTCTCAATTTCGATACTAACAGCTTACGAATAACGCAGCTAACAAATTCTTCATCTTTTATCAAGTGAAACTAAGAAACCAGAGTGAAATCCTATCCCATCAGCTGAAAAATCCACAAAGGGTTATCAGAACAAGATAAAATGTTAAAATGCATACAACAGGAAATAATTTTTACGCAAGAATCAGAACAAGAAACTACGGGTAAGAGATTTCCATATCCATAGATGAGTAATTCTACCTTTTCACAATGTGGGAAGCAAATTTCTACCAGAAGAATAGCATATAAGTCATCTTCATCTTACCTGGCATTATAATTTATTTCAAGCTTGTTATTGAAGATTCTCAAGGCCTGAATGGCAATTATCAGTTATTTCTAAACATATTTGTCCTTTCTTATTTTTAAATTACAAATGCTGTAAGAATTTTGTATTTCTTCCTATTTTTACCGAAAAGGAGCTTTATATGGCTTCTAATTTTTGAATATAAAATTTATCCGTTATAACTTGCTTAATCAGAGTGGCACTAAACTGTTGTACCTAATCTGAAAACAAAACACGTTACGAGATAAATGTTCTACATAAAGGAATTTATTAGATATGAGCTACATAATATTCCTACTTTTCTTCAAAACTGTTTTGTTCTTTGTTCCCACAAACTTGGCACTTTTGCTTCGTTTTAACTTGTTGGGTGGAAATTTTCTCTTGTGAATTCGCTTCTTTGACATTCTGGTTGGTTTACTATTCGGGACGGCTCCATTCGCAGATTCCTGGAAATGCATTAGTCATACAGTTCCAAATTACCTGCATTTACAGCTCCGGTTATCGGCAATTTATTTTCCATAGAAAGATTGAATATGATTTGATGTGTGATGGAGATCAATACCATATATTAAAATCGCATCTCACATTAAAGTAAAAGAATTTCGCATAAATCGAAAGTATGGAACTGTATTTCAGTTCTGCTCAACAGTCAATTCAATTCTCCTCAATACAATCAATTCTGTCAATTCTGCCCAATTCTGTCACATTTTGCTACTGAAAACAAACATACTTTCGAAAGATTGCTCTCCGACATATCCACATCGGTTTGCATCTTTTCAACTGGAAGCTTTTGCTGATATTTCTAAAAAATTACGAAATCTTTCGGTGCTAACATATCGCATTACAAAATCCTTAATGCATCTTGAACATAAAAGTAAAAATAAAATGAAAACCTTTCGAATGGTTCCACTTGAAATTGATTTCTTCTTCATTACAGACTTTCCTAAAAATTAAACGAAAAATGAACAGACATCTACAGTCCAATGGCAACGTAAGCATGTCAAGAGTACCAAGAGGATGTTGCAGCAACATTCTGATCATTTCGAAACTTAGAATCAAAATGCCGCTAGACAAGGAACGAACAAAAGTGCAATTGTAAACTTTAATCAAAATTCACTTTCAGAATTACTAAAGGAACGATCCTTAATATATGCTTATGCAAACTATAATGGGAAGAAAACCTCCTAAATGCCTATAAAATTGAAATGTTTTCACAGCTTTTCTTTTGAACTTCGCAAAACCAAGTTTTTTTTCAATATACCGAAAAGTTTAGCATTAACTTCGAATCACAAGAGAAGTCGAAGCATTACTATGGAACCAGTATTCCTCATGCACAACTATTTCAAAACATCTGGCTTCATTATATCCGTATTTACAATATGACAATTCCATTACGCAAGATCTTACAAGACGAATGAAGTAAAAAATAAATGTTAACATCATAAAATATCATGGAAAAACTGACCTTTGATACCTACTTGCTCTGAATTACCATTTTGTATTTTGTTTTTGGAAGTAATAGGATTCTTGTCTTTCAGCTCATCAGATAAGCCTGCGTTTTTCTGAAAATTAAAATTTTCCTGAAAAGGAATATTCTATTGTAGTTTAACTTTACAACATGAAATTTGACTTCAACACACAAAGTTCTTGAACATTGAGAAGTTGATAGAATTAAGTAGAAAATATGACGAGAACGGTATTGCGTCAGAAGTAACAAATAAATTTGCAAATAAATAAGCCACTAAGTATAGAAGAACCGAAGAAAGTAGACTGGTCTTAAATCCAGTTTCAAGGATACGTTTTGTTGATCCTACAGTAAACAAACCACTTATTTTACAACAGCTGAAGCTGACATATAGCACCGGAATATGAGGAAGAATTAGTCTTTCTCATTACAACACAATTATTTGAAAAATAATAAAAATAACATATAATAACACAGCATTCGAAAAGCTGTAACTTACTGCTGACTTTGAATTTGACAGTTTTTTGAATTTTGCCACAAAGAATCCATCGATATTATGAACATGTGGATAATATCGCCGAGTAAGACTGAGTGATGGGTGGAAGCGATATTCTCGGAATCTGAATTTAATTAAGATTTTTAAAAACCTTTTTTTTAAAAAACTCTTGAAAAACTTCTAAGACTTTTAAAAAGAAAAACAGAAAAGGAACCACCCATATGCAATATTTACTTCGTAAAACCTTGCACACCGATATCTAATCCCATTGCCACAAGTTTACAATCTCGTTTTCTTAATGCATAATCCACTACTGCTTCATTTTCTTCTACCTGAAACAGAAAACGACTCTTGAAAAAAACCCAGTTTAACAACAAAACAGCGATATTGTCATTCGTATATGACAATATCATTTACGAAAGCACAGGAAGCACTAAAAACTAATAACTGGAAAAAGTACTGGAATAACTTCAAAAAACAAGAAAAAAAAGCTATGAACGGATGAGGAACTTTTTTGGATGCCGAAAACAAAGACGTTTAAAGCTATCAGATAAAAACACATGGGTTACACTTACTAGAACAGAGCATGTCGAGTAAACCAGATAACCGCCAGTTTTTGAATTTGCATTAATAGAATCCAGAGCAGCGAGTATCAGTTCCCGCTGCAAAGTATGACACCGTTGAACATCTTGACTATCACGTCGTGTTTTCACACTTTCATCTTTCCAGATTACACCTGTTCCTGAGCATGGTGCATCCAACAGAACACGATCGAAACCTGAAATGGAATTTTAGATTTTGCACAATAAGAAATTAAGTTGCTGGTTAAAGAACTTCAAGACCTAAACAGATTCACATTTTCGAAAATCTGATTTTATTATTAAATCTAGATCAGTTTTACTATTATTTGATGAGATTACCACTGTTGTTAATAAACGGAATTAAAAGACGCCAAGAAATCCAGTAACCCAAACTTTAATAGCAATATCATTATTGCTTATATAATTACTATAAAATAATAAGCATATCATCTAGCTAACGTTCATAATGCCCGTATTTTTCAGCCATTTGATCAGAAATACAATAAAAAATGAAGCGTTTCCACAAACCTTGAGGCATAATTTTTGCAAATTCTCGCCCATCTAAATTACTTACAACTGCATTATTCACTCCCAAACGATGCAGATTACCAATAACTGCACGACAACGCTGCATCTACAAAGCAACTAGGTCAAACTAAGGATATAAACGTATGTGGTAAGACAAATCTGAAATAAAATTTAATTGCAAGAATTGGGAGAAAAAGTAAACCCAATACCACCCCCTCCTTTCTCTCTGAAAAAGGAAAGTAATTCGCAAAGTGGTCCGGTTTTTCCCACATGCACAACCCTAAATCCGTATCATCTTGTTTTATTATTATCAAGAAAAAACATTTCGGGATTCTGAAAGCACTTACATTGGCATCATTTGCATAAAGAACTCCAGTATTTTTCATTAATGCTGCAATATGAGATGATTTACCACCCGGTGCAGAACACACATCTAGTATAGTTTCTTCCGGTTGTGGCGCTAAAGCCATCACTGGAAGAAAGGAACTTAATCCCTGCAGCATATAATGCCCAGCAAGATATTCCGGAGTTGCACCTAAAAAATGAGATTAAATTTTGCATTTCTTTTTTTTTTTGTGTGACAAAATTTGTGTAACAGATGCAATGGAGAACATACCAACAGGAACCTGACTATCATACACAATTAAGCCAACTTTAGTCCATTCTGCTGCTGGATCGACGTTCATTCCTCTTAAAGAAATAAATCCTTTTTTTTATTTAATTTCATGCCTCTTAAAGAAATAAATTCTTTTTTTTTTTGAATTTAATCGCCAGTATTTTGAATTCAGCGAACAACCGTTATTTTACTTCACGTTTTTTCTTGTTGTGTCATTTCATTCTGTTCGCTCCTTGACTAATTACAAAATCAGGGCACAAATATCATTTTTATGGATACTATCTAGTTAGATCCAAGAGATAACAGTCCAAATCTCCAATCCAAACAGTTTGGAATACCAGAATCATTTGAGGTGATAAATTTGAAGGAGCTGAAGGATTACCTGTTGATAAGATTCCTTGCCAACTCAGCACGTCGAGTTTTCAATGAATTTGAGCGTATGATTACAGGTCGTGGCTGTTCGTTTGCTTCCAGAAATTCTAGTAACTGCAATAGGAAGAATTTCCAATAAAAGTTCCTATTCCAATAGGATATATAAAAACACCTGGAACGGTATAACGAGTACAGCGGGGAGCAGAATAAATGCAACTAGCTGTTGCACAGTTATTTGTTAGTGATACTCCTAGTTATCCTGAACATCATAAATTATATCATCCCTTACTTAATACTAATGAGCAGTGATAAGTAGGATGAGAAGCTTTGTAAAGGCCAAAAAACTTAAAATATGAATATGACAATATAAGAAGAATTAAATTTCGGACACTTGCTTCTGCGTCAGAAACAATGCATTTTTTTTTTTTTTTGTTTTTGTCACATAAAACACATAGTTACTTACCTCTGTTCCATTCGGAAAAATACCCATGAATTTTTGAATTAAATATTCATTATAACCGTAGTAACTGCATAAATCTTTTGTGAGAACAGAAATATATTCGCCTCGACTTCTAAAAACATTTTCAGATGAATAATAGTAATAAAATAAATATAATGGTAGTTGAATTATCGTGGGAAGTAACGTAAGAGTATTCTGATATCCATCGGAATTCAAAAATTAACAGCAGAGGGTTAATAATATGCAGTACTATTTTGTTGATGCTATGAACCTAAAATGTTTTTCGAAGAAATGAAGGAAAATTTAAATTTACACATGTCAATTAATTAAACAATATTCGAAATGGGACATTTTTTAATGAGAGCACTAGCATGCAGAAAAGGACTGCACTATAATTTTGGAAATGAGTTAATGCACCGGTTTGGGTCACGTCGACTTTTGAAATCACCAAGCACTTGGAAAACGTCAGAGATACGTTGCTTTAATATTCGTAAATTAGGTGTCTGTTTTAGTTCATCCTCGATTTCTTCAACTGACGGCAGTTTGTATTTTTCACCGCTTTCGATATTCAATAACAATTCATCATCAGCAAGTTTTCTAAAAGTCATAAGTAAAGTTAGTCATAACAACGTATATTTTTGTAAATCATAACAACGTATATTTTTGTAAACTGCTCAAGAAACTCTTTGAATTCCACTCTAGCATAAGTTTGTTACAGATAAATTGGAAAGACAGTTTTTTTTTTTCATCAATTTAACCACAACTATTTATATTTTTCACATATTTAACCACAAAATCAGAACAGACTCTGAAAATTGTCTCCTTAAAAAACAAAAAAGTAAACACTAATAGAAATATTTGCAGCTCCGAATTACAACTTACTCATCATTTTTCTTCTTTCTTTCCAATCTGCGAGATTTTTTCTCTACTGGCAAATCGTCTGCATCTGATTCTGATAGATCACTTGAGGAAAAACAATCATTTCCCATATCACTATCACCGTCTTCAGCTAAAATTAAACATCTTTCACCACTTTTGAAGTTATAAATTTTTGCAAAATCCATTCCAAACTCATTTTTCTGCTCATTTATTGCCTTCGGAAAGATTTCTGCGTTTCAGTTTCTTATCATAATGGAAATTTCGACCTCAAAAATTGTATCTTTGTGTGGTATTCAACTTTAACATTAAAAATGTTCGAAATACAGAAGAAAAAAACTAACAAGCAGTGTTTAAACCAGAAAAGCCCTCTCCACGTACATCGCTATCGTTCTGAAATTCAAAACACACAAAATTAAACAATCAACACAAAATCAACACAAATGCTAATCAACACAGAAAATAACAACAATAATAATAATAGCATTTCTGAATGTTTGTTATAGGTCAAAAGAGCTGTTAAAGATCACTTACTGACGTAAGGAACTGCGGAATTTTTCACAACCACTCAAAATGATATAATTAAAGCATATCATACAACAAAACTCACCTCAAATAAAGGCATCTTCTCTGAATTCAGATTTTCTGTACTTTTTTCCACTTCTCTCTTTGTCTGAGTTTTTTGAATTTTTCCGACCAATATTTTTTCCCTGGTTGAGGAATCCTGGAAATAATCCAATTAGTTTAAAAATTTAAATGCTGCTCTTGTTTCCTAGTTTGTGCTCACTATGAAAGTTAGGACACTCTGTGTATCCTTTACTTACTGTAATTACCGGCAAAAGTACCTTGTGTCTTGGAACACATAGAGAAGTGGACTAAAATGCAAGCCAAATAATAAAACCTGTATGATGACCAGAAGAGTTTTCGGGATGAATGAAAAGATCCATTAAAGGCCAAAATCAATTTAACATGCAAAATTACATTTGAAAACACATATAAATATGAACTCCACAAGGAATATTCAAAAAAAAAAGTAGTCGAAAAACTTTCGTATCATTTCTTACCTTCTCCTCTTTCGTTGATCCCATCTTTTTCCTCTTGACAGCCTTAGGACTGATATTTTCTTGAATCTGCAACTGTTAAGAAAAAAATAAATTTTTAATTCCATGTATTTTCTAATCTGAGATTTTGAATGTATCTAAAAAATATGACTAACAAATGTCCCTGTGAATTTGTCACTTTCTAATCAAATAGCAAAATATACCACGTATTTTAATGGATATTAATAACTTCCGTTACCCCAAAATCTCTATTCTGTGGTTTGGCAAATTTTTTCTCATAATATAGGAGTTCCATCAGACACTACTCTATTCATATAGTGAACTCATAATATAAAAAATACAAGTCAATCATAAGTCAATCTGTTTGCTTTTCAAATGCGACAGAAGCAAAGCAGATCTTGATCAAGATGCGGGTAATTGGACTACATTGAATACTGTTAGCCATAATGTGACAGAGAGGCAACATAACAATAGAAATTGATATATTGTCACTGTTACATTAGTTTCAGCAATGTTTGTATAGTGATATACAATAAAAGTTCTACTACAAAAACTAAGAATTATTTCAAAAATTCAACTCTTTCACCTTCTGAATGAGTTGCTGAGTATTCTTCGTCTCTGTGGCTGGCTCCTTCTCGGTTTTAATAGTTCCATCTTTCTTCAACTTCTTTTTCCCTATTCGCTTAGCAAAACCGTCTCGCCTAAGCTGCTTCTCAGTCAACTTATTCTCTCCTAAAACCATCTGAAAAACCGCTCAATTAAAAAATACATATAATTTTTTTTTTTAAACTCCACTGAATCCTGTCTTAGAAAAAAATCCTGTTTGCATTTGATTTTTCGCACGACGCTTATTAACTACACCTATATTTTCATTGAAGAACAAGGATAAATTACAAGCAAATAATTTTCAAAGATCTGAAGATTTTGATTAAACGTGTTAAAGTTTAAATTCTAGAATGTTGAATCCAGTCAAATATTATTTCAGGAAAAAAAAACACAGTTCTATCAATGATGACTGCATTTACCGAAATGTGACATCATAGATATTTGTGAAATCCGTTTCTTTACTGCTGAAATATTTTACTTTAAAGGATCCAACTGTCATTTCAGAATGATGCTTGTTAATGAGAGAAATGCAACAATTACAATAATCAACATATAATCTGCAAAACAGGTCCAAGAGAAAGGAGAAAAAAAGTTCTGAACAGACCAACAAGTTAAATAAAGGTCATTCTTCAACACATAGAAAGCTTACTTGTCAAACAAACTGTATCCTTTTTATTTTTACTTAATGATTTTCCAGATAAAATACATCGTCTTGTCTGCACATACTTTTTCCGTGATAATTTCTTATCTTAATTGATCATTTGGAAGAACCGTTCAAACAGTAACAATAGACTAATCCACGACCTTTTACATTTTCCGTTCCTAACCTTTCAATCTACTCTTCGTTCTTGTTTCAGTATCCATCAATGATTAGCTCATATATATATATATATATATATATATATATATATATATATATATATATATATATATATATATATATATATATATTATTAT
>NW_018108292.1:31964-40042 GCF_000183805.2 Loa loa | reverse complement strand
ATATATACTATATATATATATATATATATATATATATATATATATATATATATATATATATATATATATATATATATATATATTTCATCCTTATTAATCTGTCTTTGATCCCCAGTAACAAGATAAAATATCGTAGAATATATGTTAAGAGGTCATCATCCTAACAAGAAAGATATTGCAATAAGAAATTTATTACCTAACAAATATGAATTATTAATTATGAATTATTAGTCATAATTATTAACCGAAATTTTGCATACTTTAAGATCTAAAAGGTTTGTCTTCAGATGAAATGAACTCTTAAAAAACTTACAAATCGAACGATGAAAAACTCTTCTAATGTGACACCTTCGAAGCACCACTGTTACTAACATGCGTATAATTTGAATGTACCATTAAATTTCTGCAGGGACCTTAGGGACCATACTGCAGTCTCTTCATACAAAGAAAGCATAATAAAATTACTTCATTAGACCGAACCTTTCCTGTCACTTTTTTTCTTTTCAACGACTTCTCTTTCTTTGAGTGCACAGCAGAATCTGTCATTTCTCTGTTATTTTGAACGATTTCAATTAATACCATTAATTATCACTAATGGCACCACTGCAAACCTGAAAATACCGAATACATCACGTTAGAACCGAGACTGTTCTTATCCGGGAAATATTAATTAAATCAAAGGCCGCGCATAAACACCTCCAGAAATAATCAAAATTTCCATACAGTTATCCGCTGTACAGCGTCGCGCATTTCTCGCCAAATGAAACCTAAAACACTAGTTACTGTACAAACGTCCTCAACGTTATCGTTTCGCTATATTGCGCCACTAACCGAACTGAAATTTAACTAACTAACTCATTCTATTAACTCATTTTGAAATTTAATTAATTACTAACTCATTCCCCCACTCTCTTATAAAGCCTCTAAGAACAAATGCTAAAACACATTACGCACAATGAAAAACTTTTCAACTAACTTCCAAGGAAAACAAAAGCTGAGCTCTAACGAACTGATGCAAAAGTATAAAATAAAAGCACAGATCATTCCAGTAAGGTTTTGTTATGTACTGTCGTGGGGTAACAAAAGAGTGACTGCATTAGTAGTCGTAGTGGCAACTAAATGGAAAGAACATATACATTTATTGTCATTTATGTGTAATTTCTTCACAACCAAACAAACCATCATGATTAATAACTGTAGTATCAAACAGTGATGAAAACATATTATGGTTTTTAAACTGAATTCAACAACAGTAGATTTGTCCGCCTATAACGCTAACTTTAATGAAGTTAGCTTCAATATTTTCGATAACTCGAAAAATATGTGCAATCTTCACTTAATTACTTTAAATTGCTTCTCAGCTAACGTTGATTGAAATAAAGAGCCACAATGAAACTATTTTGCAACTGTTCCTAAGTCAGGTGTAAATAGTTAATCCATCAACGTTATGCCATGTTACATGACAGGAGTTCATCGCGTATTCATGTATAAATTACTATCACAAGTTAATAATATCAAACAATTATCAAACAAAAGGATCTAGCTAACAATTCCAGAACCACAAAAATATCAAGAATTTGAAACATTAAACAAATTTAACAAAAAAACATTCTAATTGTTTATCTATGATAAAACAAATGATTTCTTTTCACATTGCCAATTCCTTATTGTGGGAAAATTGCGGTCACAAGGAACACCTGTTCTAGAATAAGAACTGGACAAGGGGTCTAGACCATGAAGCCAATGACAAAAACTTATCTCTTCAAAGAAAAGCTTTTCACATCAGTTCATCTTCACAACTTACCTAATGAGCAAAAATATAACTAAATCTGCAGTTTCACATGAATGAATCATCAGTGATGTGAGCGGGTATACTTGCCCCAGATGTGCAGTATGAAAACAGAAGCTATGAAAACGAGACTCATGACGAGCACTGGGACTGGCCCAATTTTTAGGCCGGTTGCATCTTCTGTATAAAAACGCCATAAACCACCACTACCTACGCCACCACGTGCTGAACGCCCTGAACCTGAAATGAAATATATTTACTCCAAGAAAGGAGCAAATTGCGAGTTAAAAAAAAGTAAAAAACACATAACAATGCGTGAAGTTTAATGGATGTCCTTCTAACTCTAGGAAAAGAGATATGCAAGAATAGAAAAAGTTATTTTAAAAATGACCTGCAGAAGGACCACCACGTCTCTGCCGCACTGTAGTTCCCCCGGAACCAGCTCTTGCTGCACGTCCTGGACTACGACCTGTATCCGACATATTTGCGCTTCCGAAAATGAAATAACTGAAATTTGACTAAATGCCGACTGAGATTCTGATAGGATACCAAGCAGGACACATACTAAACGCCAATTATCGAAGAAAGGCTACAAAATATCTAAGAAAATGTTTAAAAAAATGAACAATTAAAAAAATGCCAAAAAAAACTCCAAAAAACTCCAAATGCACTGAAAATCCATGTAAAATAAAAAATAAATCCTACTATGCACCTTAACGACGTTTCCTACCAACATAAGCATGAACAGGTGCACTTGACGTCATGTAAACATCGAAAAAAAAGGTGCATTTGGAGTTACATAAATATACTCAACTTTTTTTCTCTTCAATGCAATACACAATATACAACCAGACATAACGAAATGAAGAAAAAAAGGAACATTTCCTAATTATTCAATTATGAGACATAAATCAGTTTTTAAGAGACGTAAATCAGTTTTTATAAAAATACATTAGATAAATGCATATCATAACGACTAGACAAACTTATCGTACATATGATAACAACTAGAATTATTTTAACAACTTATGGTACTATCATAACAACTAGTATTATTTTAAATGATTGGTAAATGAATATTTTTCTGTAAATGAATATTCTTCTGCTTCATCTTTTTAGCCATCACAATGAATATAAACAGAACTTTCACAATGAAATTTATACATCGTAACATACTGAGTTTTAAAATGATGCAAACTATTTCAAAACAGCAATTTTTGCATCAAACTACGGTTAAATATTTTCACTATTCGTCATAACGACGAATTTTTGTTTTACATGAGAATATCCACAGCAAATTTTTAACAATCCTTTTTCATAGTAGAGACCTATACAAATTTCTAATATTTGTCTGAAATTCTCATGTAAAACAAAAAATATCACAAAAAGGAAAATTACGAAAGAAGAATTTGTGAAAACTAATTAATATTTTCATCAATTTTTTCAATGACTTTTCTAGCGAATTCCAAAAATTTATTGAAAAGTTCAAAAATCGGAAATAAAACACTATGGAACAAGGAGTCAGAACGAGACTGACATCTTTAACTAGAAAAAAAAACTTGGATTTAAGTGACAGTTTCGATTTAAATATTCCGTCAAACTTTTTTCATTCTCTCCTTTTATCCACTGAACATTCCTTTCCTCTACCCTAACTTTGGTTCCTTCTTGGTCGATGTTTATACATCAAATTTAATTGATATTCCAGCAAATGATATCTAGCAATCAGTTAAATGGTATGATCACTCGCAACGACAAATTACCAGATCTGAAAGAAATTATCAAAGTTAATGGTCCCTCAACACACACTGTACAAAAAGTTCCAACCACTTTCTATTTTTCCAGAAATATTTATTCCTCATCTTTCCTTCCGCACATGTATGATCAAACTTCTACTTCGCTGACATAGCACCTGCATCTAAGCCATCTAATCATTCCATGTGCATGAACTTATACTTTGACTTGAATTTTACAGTGAATCAAGTTAATTTCAATAGTAAACCTAATTAACTCAATTTATTTATAGCAACAGCGTAGTATTCCACACAACAAATGGAAAGAGATGACATCTTGAGACAAATCTGAAACGGTTCTTAGGAAAATCACTGGCTTATTTTTTATTTTCATTAAATCTTTCCACACAACATTATACTGCTGATACACTATACCATTCAAAGAATATTTTGCCAAATTTTCTGCACAAACGTAAAATGAATTCTAGAATCAGTCATGCAAGGACAATTTCCGACAAATTCTAAATAACAGTACCTCGTAACAATTAACTCTTAACACTTAAAGAAACCATATTATTCCATTTATTAACCATTTCAGTCGTCTCTGATATTGAAAACAATTATCTATCTATTCATCGTTGTACTCGGTCGATATCGCTGAGCATTTTCATTTCGCAAGAGTAACTCTATCTTTTCTTTTTTTTTTTCAATAACATTTTTAAAAGGAGATTTAAAATGCAAGCTGCTTTTTCAAATTAATTCAATAGTTGGTTCCACTGTTATCATTTCAATTTATTCTCATTTATTCTCACTTTCAAATTTTCTGTCGAATTACCGAAATTAAAGCTACATTCAAATAAAATTTCCACAATATTCCAACAAACGGAGTAACGAAATCTTGTAAGTGAAATTAAAGCAATGAAGAGGATATAAGACAACAATGGACAGCGTAAAACAAAAACGTCTCAGTACCTACACAATGGACAGTGCTAAAGGGTAGCCATACCTTCATGATAGCCCCGATGGAGCTTTCATATGAAAAAATCCCGAGACAAAGAGTTCAGTTCAGTTTTTACAATCTAGCAGACGATACAACCTCATCGCTTATCCTTCGGGGTTAACCCACAACCAACGATATTTTCGCATATCCCCCACCATTGGACAACAAACTACGATATTCTTCTATTCATTAAATACATTTCCCCTAACATATTCCCAACTCAACGACCTATCAACCAACCGACAGTCAAATTATTGTCCAAGGCAACGACAAGGAGTTTGTTAGTTGATCATGTTACTTTTTGTATACTCATTTATCATTGCATACCAATTCATCGTGTTATATACATACATATTTTACACGTGTTATATACATATATATTTTTCTTGTTAACTATTAATATTGTGCAAGAACAATATTACTTCCCCAATAAATCTGTATCGCCGAGAAACAAGTTCAACAGAAAAAGTTTCCCAACATAGCATATTTTCGACAGAGTTACAACAAGTCTAAAACGACCCAGTTTCGATCTTTCGGAGGAATACATTTTCAGGAATACATTTTCTGGAAATCATTCTTCAAAAAGAATAAAATTATATCATAAAATCATTTTTCCATAACTGATTTCTCTCTAGTCTTGAAAGTTTCCCTAAAAGTATGGCAGTTATTTTACTATTCTCATCTACTGCAATCGACTTTCAAAACACTACGAGCAATTAGTTAATTACTTCCCGAAAGCACCTATTATGATCTTCCAACCATAGTTTTCTTGAAAATTATTAGACTCAATATATATTATCCAACAATCAAAAATACTCTTCAATACGTTGTGCTAAAGCTTAGTCTTCAATATTTATGATCATCTATCCAAGTTCAATCCATATTTCTTGGAATAAAGGTAACTGCATACATTCAGAACACAATCATACACATCATAAGCTTTCGGAAGATAAACTACAAAACCTGTTTATTTCTTTCCCAATCTGCTTAATTTTTTTCAGATTGACAAAACTATAAAAAATGCAAGATTTGAAGCAAAAAGCGAGGAATGGCAGCATCTAAATATAAAAAAATTTAATGGCTTTAACTTTGAGAACCAGAAGAACAACCTGCTGAAGAAGTTACGACCGACAAGAAATAAAATAATATCGCAAATAACGAAGAGAAACTCTCTTTATGTGAGTACTTGATATTTTTGAGGAAGTTAACCTTTCTTAAAAGATATTGCTTAAAGCGTTTCCCATTAAGCATCGTACATAACGAAATGACACTGAGATAACTTTATGTACGGTTTTAAACCAACCCTATATCCTTCAGCTTTCTTCAAAATTATTCGTTCCCTTGTCTTTTGTGATGCGCGGATGTCTGTACTCTATTAAAATTTCTTTTTTTTCTGGTTGATTTCTAAATTCTTCATTTCCACCTCATTTCTGCAACTTAATCCATAAAATTTATCAACAATTTTGATTTTAGCGCAGCAGTTCCTGAAACTGTTTCTTCACTCCAGTTTAATGTTTATTATCATGAGGTCGAAAAATTTACCAGAGATTAATCGAACAACTGCATCTCTGGCAACATTGATTATAAGAGAAGAATCACAACAAAGCCAATGGTATTCGCATATCTACTTTGTTAAATCATAAATTTCAAAAAGAATACACGTATTTGTTTCACTATGTGCTGAAAGTTACATGCCTGATGATGATATACAGCAAAGTGATTGATTAGCTGTCACTGTATTATTTGTGAATTGCTAAATACTTGATGCTAAATATTTGAACATCAGACAACAGTAACGGAAGATGCTTGCAAAAAATTGGTAACAGCTGCCGTACTTCAGAACTCGTAAAACCTTGAAGAAACAGATGCAGCAGCCGTATTTTAGCAAATAAGAGAACCGGAAAGATTAACAAAAAATTAACGGGAAAGTTGCGGTATAAAATTTACCGGAAATCTTTATGAAATTTCGAATCCTTGCTTGTGTGAATTGCTAGAAATAGAAATCAAAATTTGAGACAGAAATCAAAACTTTGGAGTAAAAGAAAAAAGCAAGTGACTACCGAAAACGGCAGCAAATTTGATTTTTCAAATGTTAGCAACTTATACGAACAATAAATTTGGAACGGAAGCTACGACTACGTATATGTGTTTGGAAAAATGAACTTTATAACTGGAAAAGTCATATGTATTCTCATTCTATGCATACATTCATCCTACGTGTCAACGTCAACCTCGTCCAATGAAATATTTAGAATGGAAATAATGAGTAAATGGGTATAAATCTACTCTTTCGTTTCCATTCAGTTTTCAAAATTTCTAACTATAATGAAAGACTCTTACGCTCGACAAAGCTACATTTTCTACATCACTTGCCAAGACCAGTTGCTTTAGAATGGGAAATTTGGGACAATATTCACGCATATCTATTGCAAGACAAACTTTACCCATATAAAATGCCTAAATTCTCCAACACCACACGTTACTTACAAGTCACAACTTTTGCAGTAATGCGTAAAAATTCAGCTCCAATATTTGCATAATTCTTAGATGCTTGCAAATTTCAATCAAAACACGCATCAACAGTGAAAAACTCCGAAAATTAAGCCTGGTAGGAAAAGATATGATGCATAAATAGACCTTCCAGGATTCTATCACTGATGGTCTATCCAACCAATAGACTGGTACCATAGTAAGTATTACATACAACAGGATATCAGCCTAGTATCAATCACCACAAATTCACAAATCACCACAAATTAACTAACACCATAAGCCTGAGACTAGGCCTATACAGCTCATAGTATTCACGTGTCTCACGCCATTTCTAGAATACCAGAATAACACAAGAGACAATCACACGAGCTCCCAGACAGAGCGGGTAATCCCGGGAGACCACGAGGCCACCAACAGGACAAAGAAAAATCAACCAACACCTATTATCCAAAATTGAACGAATGCCAGAGAACTGCAACAATCGATCTGTAACAGCCCTAAAATAGACGTAATTTAAGTCTTAATAGTTTCCACTCCGCAAGGTAAAAAGGATGTTGTAAGAGAGGATTCGATTTGTTTCGGATTTTTAGGTCATTATCATTACCTTTTCTTACGTTTAGCGAAGTTATAAGTGAATCTGGCAATAAGTGAATCTAAGTGAAAGTTATAAGTGAATCTCGCAATAAACCTGTATAGATATATTTCCGATGAACAGCACATCAGAAGGCACTAATGCAACTGTTTTGTGGGTTTAGGATTAAGGACCAACAATACAATTCATGTAGAGTGGACAGATTCGATAACTAAAGCATATGTTATATTTACTTAGATATTTGAATATGGTTTCTAATTACAATGTCAAGCCATCCAGTAGAGCTGCCTAGTAGTACCATATGATAGCACAAGTAGAAAATCTTTTTGATCTGATTGCAACATGTGGTATCATCACCTGATAGCACTATTCTGATAGTATCTTGTGATAGCGAAACGTTACTACAATAACTTTTTATAGTTAAAACAGGGGATATTAAAATGGAACAGAACGAAGGGATATCAAAATGGAACA
>NW_018108292.1:26933-31431 GCF_000183805.2 Loa loa | reverse complement strand
AAAACTTGAGGTTTCCGACGTTTTTTCTGTCTGTAAAGTTTTTCTTTTGTTGGCGGTTCCTTTTTTTTCTTTCGTAGCAAGTGGAGTTTTTGATATGATTTTTAAGTTTGATGAAATTCGAAAAATTTTCTATTATTTTGACAAGTTTGTTGGAGCTTTATGTACTGCAAAAATTTTGTTTTTTCAATAAGAGAGCTTAGGGTAACATGTAAAACGGTAAGACTGCCTTTGCATGATATCAAAGAGCGCAAATTCCAGAATTCGGGTCTGCTGAATCGATGTACACATCTGAAGACCAGGAAGGCTGATTTGGAAGATCTTTGTTTGGTTCATAGCCGAACGTATGTTGAACGAATTGCTGCAACGCGCGAGATGAATCTTGTAGAGGCCTTCCTTGTCATTTAAATGTTACTTACATTGTTCAAAGGGTAACTGTTACTGTTTGGTGACTGAGTGATATTACTTCTAATGTAAGTTGGAAATGGTTTGTCTAAAGAGACTAGTTTATAGTAAGTTTGTCTTAGTAACATCATTTAGTTTGTCGTCTGGTGGACTAATGATAGATGAGATCAGACTTTTTGAATTCTTACTGAACTTTTCTGGACGTGTTTGGATGAAATAATGCCATCTACAGTTGTTGATATCGACATGCTATGTTGATTTAATGGAGATCGGTATAATTAAGAATTTGGTTTGCTGAAATTCAGGAGGAGCTCGAAAAACTCGCTTCAACTTTTGATGATATATATTTCAATAATTATTCCTACGAAGTAGCTACGATAAGTGTTGGTGTTGCGTTGCAAGCTATGGAGGCTGTTCTTTCTGAAGGAGAAAGGTTTGATGATATGTTTTAATAATGTGAATCCCACTGTTAATGATAGCTTCTTTACTGAAAAATATGCAGTAAACTATTCTGAGCATTATATGAAGGGTTTTTCGTTTTGGTTATTCTTCTGCTGAATGTTCGGATCTTTTTATGGACATTTTTTTTATTGGATTCTTTCTCTGTGGGATAGTGCCGATTTTAATGAAATCATTCTCAAATACCATTAAAAGGTAGTCTACATAACGATAAAGAACTTCGAAGAAGTGTTAAATAAAGAATTCCGAAAATGTGATTTCCAGCTACTTTTGTCGTTTTTTAAACATTTTGTAGCTGAAATTGATTATTGAATACTTCAGAAAGAGTTCATCATTCGCAGCAATCCGACCACCAGGTCATCATGCATCATGTGAAAAAGCATGCGGTTTTTGCATATTTAATAATGTGGCTATTTGTGCTAAGAAGGTATCCAAAGCAGCCAATTTTCTTTCATAATTAAAAAAAAGGAATTTAAGATGCTTGTAGCGCCAATAGAATGTTTGGGATTCGAACTTTCATTGAAGATTTCTTATGTGCTTAGCAATAAAAATGTTTCCTGCAACAAATACAAGCAGCTAATAATGGATGCTTTAAAGAGGTGCAAAATTCCAACATTTTGCTCTTTGACTGAACCTGGAACCAGGAATTTTGAACAAGGAAAGCATCATAGAAACCTCGCAGTTTTTTAATACAGCTCATGATTTTACTCTCCTATCCATTTCAGCTAATGGAAATGAGTTGTCACTGTTTTTAGGCCCGAGCACTCGGTGTGGAAAAAGTTTTAATAGTTGACTGGGATGTCCATGCTGGTCAAGGGACACAATATGCTATAGAGGATGAACCAAAAATCAAGCTGATATCAATCCATCGTTATGAACATGGCTTGTTTTGGCCCTATTTGCCTGAAAGTGGTATATCTCATAGATGCAAGTTTTCTTATTTTCTGAATTTTAAGAAATTGATTTTTCATGGTTATATTGTAACAGTATTCGCAGTCTGCGGGATTTGTTGATGTAGTTTAAATCAGTTTTGACATATTGGATCATATTTACTTTATCCTGATTAATTCCTCTCTGCAACCAATGATGATGAATTTACAGATAAAAATACGATCAATGTGCCTTTGAATACAGTTGGTATGGGTGATTCAGAATATATTGCATTTATACAACATTTTGTCGTTCCTATAATTCACGATTTTATGCCCGGTTTAATTTTGGTATCATGTGGATTTGACGCTGGTTTTGGTGTGTGATTGGATTTTTCATATCGCTATTTTCTCCCGTAATAATTTAGTCTATTTATTAGCAGTACCAGCTACTGTTTGATAAAAATCTGTTGTTATTGTTATTAGGTGATCCAGAAGGAAATATGAATGTAAGTCCCGCAGGATATTACTGGATGACGAAATTGGTTCTCGATGCTGCTACCGCAATCGGATCACCATTGTGCATGGTACTGGAAGGTGGCTATTTTATCGATTCGCTCACATATGGTGTTCAATTTTGCATAAAAGTAAAGAATTTTTGGGTTTTTTTCGAGTAATTGAAGTTGAAATTACTTGTCGCATATTTCTTTCAAATGATTCTTCTATATTTAACTGTATTAGATATGCTTTTGTGCTAAATCGGCAAATGATATACTGTACGAGTTTTCATCTCCGAAAAATGAACATTGATAAAACTGGCATATTACTGTGAAACTACTGATGTTGAAAGGGCGTCATTATTTGTAAAGTGATCTCAGTTAACACCAATGTTTTTTACTCTCCTCTTGCAGGCTTTGCTTGGTGATCCAGAACCAAATATTCAGTTGGGATTGTGTAACAGCGATTTCCTTCACTCACTGCACAGTGCAATTTTATTTCATGCCTCTGAGTTCTCAAGTCTCCAGTTACTTGCTGACGTTACTTGTCATATAAGAACCCGTTGTTTTGTCCCAAAAATAACGGTACATTTTCTTTATAAATTTATTTTCTTTTGCTTACGCTATCAATCACTTTTCCAACAGAAACTTGCTCAGACAGTGGGGCTAAGACGGTTAGTGCATTATCTTTAGTAAGGAAAATGATTGACTTCTAAAATCACAAACCTTATTAAAAAATCAACTATCGAGATGTAGGAAAACGGTCAGCGCCCGAATGTTATCTTTCAAAAAGCCTTTGGATTAAATGATCTCAATTCTTAGTTCTACTTGTTTCTGGGAGAAGATTGCAACCAGGAACTCAGAAGATTTCAATAATTTAATTATTGATCTTTGGTTCCAATTCTTCCAGCCAATCAAGACTGAATATAAGTATCAAAAGATATCGGACGAGCATGAAGATGTATATGACACACGGGGTGTATATTGTCGTCCAGCAGAATCAGTGACTCAGCGTTTACGGCAGGAGCTTGAAAAAATTATGTCTAAGAGTTGCGATAAGAAAAATAAGGTACTACCATAGTTCATGTATTCATATCACTGTAACTATTCATATTACGTAACTTGTTTGGAATATATGGTATAACTTTTTCTTTCCCAGGAAACAATATCACTGATTTTCATTGAGAAAGCAAATGGCGAGAATACTGAAAAGGAGATTGAAATAGAAGTGAAGGATCTTCATCGCAGAGCAGTTGCCGATTTTATGCAGCTACATGTTTCCGTTTTTCTTTACTTTGTGAAACGTATCTTGAACTTCTTTTGATGTAGTGGAAGACCAATAATTTTTTGAATGACTTGGGTTTCAGTTCTTGCTTTAAAAAAATGCTTCATCCAAAAAATATTTTTCAGTTTTAGTTCTGTCCGGTTTTCGGATGTGGATTGTTTTATTTTGAAGGTTTAAATTTTCCAGATTTTAAATACACCGTGTACGGAACTCGTGTTATCAGAAAAGAATCAGATGGATGAACTGAAGTATATGCAAAAGAATTGTGACGAAGACACGACCATTACTATTGTTGAAGGTCTTTTTAAATTATTCAACCATCATCATTGTCTAAACTTTAATCATTTATTAAATTTTGAATTAGACCTGGCGTAGATTATTTATTTGTCCGTTTATTTAATTGAATTCTCAAATTCATCCTTATCTGTATGTGATTTTTTACTGCATTTACGAATTTAATTCTTTAGATTTGTGTATATGATTTCTTGAAGTCATAATTTTTAATTTTTGGAAAGCTGTCGTAGTATTATTATGTTTCTCTTTTCATCGGGATCAATAGATTTTAATATTTAATAAATAGATTTTAATATTTAATACGGCTTCCATGAAGAATTATAGCGAACCATACTACAATATCTTGCATTGAAGTGCTACTATATGAAGACACTGTTGATTTATTATTTTTTTAAGTACTCAGTAAAAGTATGACTTTGAATCGCAAAATATACGCTTACATGCGAAGCTTAAAATCAAAATGGAAAAGATTGTCCGAACTATCTGTTCCATATATGCATCGGTGGTTGATTTCAAAACAATCATATGAAGTTGATGCCATCATAGATTTTGGAAAATAAATATCTTCGAGAGATCCGAGAGTCAGTCAGATTAAGGTATCTAACTATTTCCTAGTTCAAATACTAGGAAACTGATGGTCACTGTAGTAATTCTAACTTTATTGAAGCAATAAATCTCAAATTTGTCTTTTT
>NW_018108292.1:24082-26215 GCF_000183805.2 Loa loa | reverse complement strand
TTTTTTTTTTTTTTTTTAAGGATCACAATATTTATGGGATGATAACGGTCAATGATAACCTTTTATTTTTGTCGTTGAAAATAGCTACTCTGTCTAAAAATTTTTTTCTGGCTTAGATTTTATTACAAATGGTATTTCTATAATAGAAAAATATTGCAAATAATCGAAGAAAAAAATCACTTCAAAAATTTTCGTCTTTTATTTTAAAGTTGATAAAATCTTTGCTATGATAGGATTTTCTACCTTATTAATACCTGCTGCTACTTATCAAATGTTCTCAATTAATTAGTCTTTTAGTTTATTTAATCTATTTCGTTAAATATTTTAAAATATTTATGTAAAGTCAAAATTTTATCAACAGAATATATGTAATTAAGCAGAAATATTACAAGAAATTTACAAAAAGTTTAAACATTAAAACCTTACCGATTTCGGTTCCTGACATTCCTGATCCTGTTTAGTTGATTCATTTCATGCTACATATTTTCCATTCAATTTCTCTAATCATTGGTGTGGTTATCTTTATTAACTCAAATAAATGAACTATCTCTTCTTGAAACACTGATTAGTGCTCTTTATGCGTAATAGTCCCATCTCCGGTTCAATTGGTCCACAATATTGCTCATGACAGTTGATTTTTGTCTCTATATGATTAAAGTTCTGCAAGGTTCTAACAATGAAAAATAAATTAATCAAATTTCAATTGTTTGAAATTATATCATCCATTTGGGGCAAAATTTGAACAAAAATTTTAATTAATAGCAATGTAGTCACAAAATTTCAAATGAAATAGCAGTTGAAGATAAGAATAGCGATAAATTATTATTAATTTGATTAATTTCGTATAATTTCTTAACACGCATCACTCAAAATTGATCATTTTTTATTTGCAGTAAAATTAATTAACGAATAAAAATTTGTAAATTCATTCATCAATAGTGGATGAACTTCGTATGATTGTTGTTACATTAGCAGTATAAGTTTGCACTAATATTCAAACTTAAATCTTAAATATTCCAATATATAAAAGATGCCAATTAAAACAATTGTTTTAGGGTTGGATAAAATGTAAATGTTTAGAGGAAGTCTTATTAAACAAGTAAATTGTTTCTTAATCCAATTGATTAATTAATTTTTAAGTTAGCTTTGCTTAATTAAAATAACATACCATTTTCCTACTGCTTACATTTATAACTCTCTTACTATTTTGTTGCTTATTTCTACAACAAATGATCAAATAAAAAAATGAAAATGACATAAAAATAGTTGAATGTATGGTAGTAAATAAGACATATAAGGAGAAGTTGTAATCACAGTAACAAAAAAAGAAAAGATTCAAATTGAAATTGGTATTTTTAAAATTAAATATAAAATTAAATGGTATATCGTTTCTTCAATTACAAAACATTTCGAAAATTGATGATAAAAATTATTATGAAATATTCGTGCATAATAAATTTATTTTTTTGCAAGAAAAAAAAAAGGAAATTCTAAAAATCTTTAATCATTTAATAAAATGGTACTATAATGTTTACATCTTTTATTTACTATAATTTATCCCGAGATTTTCCATTTATCTTAAAAATTTCCTTTCCCCTTGTAGATTTTATTTATTCAATAAAATGATATTCAAATTATCATCCCATCAATAATGTTTCCTTATCGTTACATTAATAAATAGTAAATAAAATTTTTTCAAATGGAAAGAAAAAAATAAATAAATAATAGAACAATATTGTATATAAAAAAATATGACAGTACGAAAGAAAAAAAAAGAGAAAAAGATAAATTGGTAAAAATTATAAATATATGCATAATATGTGCAGATGTTTTTGATTAGAAATGAAAAATTATCAGGAAAATTCATCCGTATGAACATATTCGTTGTAATGTTTCAATGCTTCCATTACTTCATCACAACTGATTGTTTTGTGAAGGATCTGAAATTTTTGTAAATATTTAAAAATTGTAATTAAAAAAGAAAAAGAAAATCAAAGTTATTATTATTATGGATGAATTATTGTTAAATGATAATGATAATATAGGAAGAAAAATGACATTACATAAATGATAATGATAATATAGGAAGAAAAATGACATTACATAAATGATAATGATAATATAGGAAGAAAA
>NW_018108292.1:20075-23693 GCF_000183805.2 Loa loa | reverse complement strand
ATGATAATGATAATATAGGAAGAAAAATGACATTACATAAATGATAATGATAATATAGGAAGAAAAATGACATTACATAAATGATAATGATAATATAGGAAGAAAAATGAAATTACATAAATGATAATGATAATATAGGAAGAAAAATGAAATTACATAAATTAAATTTAGATGATTACATGTTTCTGATTTAATGATAAGGAATGAATAAATGAGAAATATTTTGTTTGGCGATATATTTCATTAAGTATATATAATTTTATTACTTAATTTTATTTTGATATGATTTTATCATTTTATTAATAATATGATTTTATTAAATGATATACTTTATTAAATGGCATATTTTATGAAGTATCATACTTTATCAAGTGATATATATACTTTATTGATATATTAAGTAACATACTTCTTGACTAAATGATGTATTTTGTTTGTTGAATATATTTCATTAAATGATATACTAAATGATGTAATTTATCAATTCATACATTTTCATATCAATTTTATCCAATTCATTAATCATTGTTAAATGAATAACTGAGAAAATGCGTATAACATTTCAATTTTATGCCTTTAATTTAATTATTATTAAGAGTCAAAAATTATCACAGCTAAAATATGATTTTATTGCTAGCATAACTAATTCAGATTATATTTTATTCCAAATTTAATTTAACATTTCGTTACCTATTTGTTATCTAATCTTATTTTTTTTTTTTCTCAAATTATAACTTGTTTCAAAATCAAAACGATTTATTAGCTAGGATTTTTTTCTTATACATGATATTACTTCAGGTATTATTTGTGTTGCAGGTAAGAATATAAAGTATGAAAATTATCATGAGAGGTAATAATGATATTGACATCTTACCTTAGTCACAAATTTTTTTCCTAGAATTTTAAGTTTTAAATTTTGTAGAAAAATAAGAAATTAAAATAAATATCTTATTTTCGTCTTCATTCTCAACCTTCTCTCATTTCAAAATTTCCATCCCTTATTTATCCTCTTCTCTAATTGGAAATAATTAATTAATTTAATAGGTTAATATCAACGAATAAATTTAATCATTTGGTTAACGATTCGATGAACTGACCAATGGTATATGTTTCTTTTTAGAAGCCTATATGTCAAAGCAATCTTTGACATACAGTTGTTAGTTATTCGATCATCATGAGGATTTGTTAAATAGGTTAACCGTTTAAATTTACATTAATATATTATTACCACACATAATACTGTTTGTGGCGGTAAATGATCGAAACCAAATGGCGCTAATTTATTCTGTAATCGTTCTTCTTTTCCTTTTGTATACCAATAAAAGTTACGCTGAATTAGTCGACTTTCCATTGTTGCTATAAAAAGAATTTTTTATTTTTAAAAATATTTTGAATAAAAAATTAAAATTGACAATTTCTTTTGTTTTTTCAAATGAACTTTAATAATTATCAATTTAAATATATCAGAAATGTATTAAAAATGCAATAGGATAAGCAATTTTTTGGAAATTTTTTAGGAAAACAAATTTGTTAATATTATTTCCAATATGCTAATATTATTTCCAATATGCTTAATTAATGATTAGATTTAACGAAATGATTGATTTTTGATAGTTTGTTTCTATAAATAATTGTAACCGATCTACGATTTTATGCAACAACCACACTTGAACAATCATGTAATGATCATCATCCGGACCGGAAAATCATTCTTCAATTAAATTAAACATCGTCAATGCCTATTCCGGTTCGATCGTCAATGCCACTATTCCGGTATCAGTGAGATCTGACTAATTGCTTGCATAGATTCCATTTTCCTACAGCTTATAATGTATATCCGGTTGATAACAATTCAACTTAAACCACCGATATCATAAGTTTTGAATGATAAGCATGCAATTATATCAAAAATGTTGCATGAAATGTTTAAGTAATTCCGGTACCGGTATTCCTCATATAATTTTTTCGCATTTAACATTCATTAGTTAAAATGTCAATCACTTATACTTTTCCGGAATAATATTGCCTAATCAGAATGTAGTCTATTCATAATTTGCATGTAAATATATCCGGAAATAGTTGATCGTAACTCTGATCTCTGACATTACTACTATTAAATGCTTAGGTAATTCCGGTTGTGGAAAAAAAAACTTACATTTTGATGCCGGTCTAGAATTGACCTCAGTAAAGATAATTAACATTAAGAGAATAACGAATGATGAAACCATTGATTCAAATATCTAAAAAAAAAAAAATAATAATTGAAATCTATTAATTTCATACAAATTTATAGAAGAGAATTTGTTTTAGGTTTTGTTTTTTTTTTTTTTCTTTTCCTTACTCATTTGCTAATAATATTTGAGAAATACATTAATTAGTAGTAAAATAATTAATATGCCAATTAACAGGAAAATAGCAAAATCACATATTAAATTAATAGTATAATTAATTAAAACAATTTTGAACATAAGAAAAAAAAAGAAGCAAAGTGCAAAGATAAAAACATTTGGAGTGTAAAATGATTAGAATGATGATATTAAGATGGATGATAATGAATAATAACTATTAGCATTAATGCATTTCGAACACTGACCAAATGAATGGTCATTCCATTGGTCAAATGTTAATAAATATTAATAGGATAAATAATAGTTGAAGATTTATGAACTGCACAATGTTTAAGCTTCAAGCAAATGAATCGATAAGCCTAAGATCATATGGAGATGATTAATGACAAGATGGCTTGGTTTACTGAATCATCTGATTTTTGAAATTTATCAGTAGAAAGACAATACGAACTTCGTTTCGATTTATGGATTAATATATTTTCATCAATAAAACAAGAATATATTTAGTGATAATCGATAATCGATGTATGTAATTAATCGTTAATATTTAATTTTAATTTTTAACAAATTAATTATTGTTATAAATTATAAGTTAATTTTAATTGAAGAAAAATAAATTGTTTTTTGCAAAGGTTTTTTTCACAATAAATAGGCTAAAGTGAAATAATTTTAATAGCTAATACTCAAAAATTATACTCATAACTCATAATTATGGCATATAATTATATAAAATTTCTTTCAAACATATGCAAATATTTAATCCTTAAATAATATTCATATTAGTCGTAATAATAATTAGTTAATAATATCATACAATAATAGAAAAGATAAATATAATTAATCGAAGATGAAAAAAGAAAAAAAAAGGAAAGTTTAAATTTGAAATAAAAAAAATGAACGTTGAAAAAATTACAAATAAAAAAGGAAAAGGAAAACTTGAGAAATGAAGAAATTAAAAAATTTGTACTTAAAATTAAAGATATATTTATAAATGTATGAAAATTACAACAAAAAAAGTTGTGTGAAAAATAAAACTTTTCTCATCTTCTTATCTTATCTTTGCAAAATAAATAAATAAGTAATAAAGTTTCCTCCCTGTTAAAATATAAAAATAAACTATTATTCTGACATTTATTTATTGCAAATTTAAAATAACAAAATTCTTATGTATGCTTTCTTATTAGCAAATGCTTATTTGATATTTTTCATTAAGTTTATCATCAGCTGATTAGCGTATTTTTTCTGTTTATTATCATCTGATCAATGTTAT
>NW_018108292.1:18904-19866 GCF_000183805.2 Loa loa | reverse complement strand
AATGTTTATTTAGCTAGTGATTATTTTCTTTGTTTATTAATATTTTCATTAAGTTTACTCATCAGCTGATTAGCGTATTTTTTCTGTTTATTATCATCTGATCAATGTTATTAGCAATGCTTATTTTCTTGTTATTTAATATTTTCATTTAAGTTTATCATCAACTGATTAGTGTATTTTTTCTGTTTATTATCATCTGATCAGTGTTATACTTCGATGAAATAATTAATTTATTTGTTGTAATTGTTGAATAAAAATCATCAAAACATTAATCTATTACAATACAATGAATTAAAGGCAAATATTTATTTCTTCTCCATTCCATCAATCATTATTGATTTCTTAAAATTTTAACTTAAAATTTAAACAATGAAAATATATAATATTTTTTCATTTTGCATTAACAATAATAATTAATAAATATTATTATTTGCAAAAACAATAATAATATCAATAAATAATGATGAAATATAATTTATTAATTACATGAAATAATAATTGAATGAATTTAGCAATTAGAGAAGATAATGATTTTAAAAAAAAAAAAAAAATTTGCAACAATAATGAGAATACGAATGTTAATAGAAATGATAAGAAGAGGGATAAAATGAAAATTTAATTAAACAATTAAAGTTTTAAATTTAAGAATGAAATATTTATTGGGGAAAAAATAAATGAAAACTTACAATCTTCTTCATCAATAAATTTGAATTGTTGATAATAGATAAGTTATCAATAAAATGTAAATTAATATATTTCATCCCATTGATATAGCTAATTTACTGATCGAATGAATGTTTTGCTTTTCTTAATGATAGAATTAAATGTGAAAGAGGAAATTTGTTAACGTCTACAACACAGATAACGAAAAAAAAAAAACCTTCTGTTAATCATATTGAATGAAATTATCTTTACATCGAATAGTTTAATGGGTTAAAAAAAAAAAAGAAAAAAAAAAAAAA
>NW_018108292.1:8714-17921 GCF_000183805.2 Loa loa | reverse complement strand
ATAGCTAATTTACTGATCGAATGAATGTTTGCTTTTCTTAATGATAGAATTAAATGTGAAAGAGGAAATTTGTTAACGTCTACAACACAGATAACGAAAAAACCTTACTGTTAATCATATTGAATGAAATTATCTTTACATCGAATAGTTTAATAGGGTTAAAAAAGAAAAACTAAGTGCATCATCGTCAGAAGTTAAACTTTTGTTTTTACAAAAATTCTTATTAAAAGTTTCAAAATTGAAGGGAACATTTTTTTTCTAACATTTCCAAAATTCTATTTTGCTCTCTTGATTTGTCCGTTTTCTTTTAATGCTACAATGTTCATTTATTACTTTTGTAATTACAGTTTGTTTATTTAAGCGTATTGTTTGAATATTTCACCTTTAACCTTTTAATGATGTTATCATTTTGAAATTAACCATTCTTTTGGATCAATCAAATCGAACATCTCAATGTAATTTTGAAACTCTTTTTGTAATAGAAATTTAGCAAATTTTGTTTCCCATAAAAATTGAAAACCTACGAATACATCAAACCCAAATTTATTGCTTTTAATATTTGTAGTATAAATTGTATCCAACTTTGAAACAGATTTCCTCATTGTATTCAACACAACTCGAAATCTAATTTAAATTTCAAAGTGATAAACCATCAGCAATATATCTATTCACGAATAACAATTTCCTTTTTTATATAAATTCATCAGATGGAAAACCTGCTAATGATAGTATAATAAAACATATTGTTACCCAAAGTTAATTTTGAACTAATTATATACAAGTGATCAGAGCAAACTTTAAGGCAGTATTTCAAAATTTATTCGAGGCTTTTTAAAAGAGGTATTTCTCAGAATCATAATAATATCAACATCATGGAAAGAATTATCATTCATAATGGCATCATATAGTTGCATATTTCATAAAAATCCCTGCAAATGATAACAAATATCCATTTTCCAAATATTCCATTGTTAACAACGTTGTGGAAAAAAAAAAGGAAAGAACTCTAAGATAGAATACAATACAGAATAATGAAATGAAGGACTATACATCATATTCTGTTACACAATAATACTAGGGACGAGAACCAGAAATTACTCTTCTAGGTAGTATTTTCAAAAAACAATAAATCAGAAGACAAATATGTAACAATTATTTGATGTAACAAAATGTATACACTTTGAAGACGAGCACATTAAAAATTATTTTGCAAGAATTGCCTTAGTATATGCTTGTTTTCAAAGAGTAAAGTTAATTTTGTTTTTTTCTGGTTATATATTATATATATTTCAACTCATGCTGAAATATAGGAAATATTAGAGGAACATATATGTTATTCTGTTGCATTTAGAGTCGTAAAAAAAATACCATGCAAATTTTATTTCAATTTCAGAAGTTTTGGCAAGTCTATTTTATCACTTCTGGACTCCACTGATTTAAGAGGAAGATTAAACCTCATACGAACTTTAAATATATTGAATTAAGAATTAAGTTACCTAAATGAAAAAAAAATTTGTTAATTAAGTAGCCGCAACAAATTCATTCAGATCAATACAGGGCAAAACATTTTTCAGATGAGCTTGTCGTTTGTCAAGTATTCCGTTAACATGTTTTCCAGGATATTCCACAGATAAAATAGCATGCTTCCTTCTGACACAATCATCCCGTAATGAATCAATGTATTTCTTCCGTTCAATTTTATAACCTCGACAATATTCGAATTCTAGAAAAAATAAATGAATTTAAGTTGTGGAATTCGAAAAATCAAACTAGTACATTTCCAAAAATTTTGAAAGAAAAAATTTAAAAATGAGCACTAATGGTATGCCAGCAAGGGCAAATTTACAACAACAGATGTCCTCAAAAAATATCGGCTTTCGAAAATAAAAAATTAAATTTATGATACATACGTTCAATGGCACTATCAACATCCCAGCCATCGACTTCAATCAAGTATCGACAAATCATGTATCCCGTTCGATTCAAACCATGCGTACAATGGACGCCAATTAATTCACCTTAAATTTGATTATATTACTCATGCAGCTGAATATTCCCATATTTTTCACGTAACCAAGAGAATTTTCCACAAGTCTGACTCAAAAATATAAAATTCTATGTGCTTTGGGCCCTTTAACGATTGAAAATTATCACAAGATACAAAAAATTTTAAAATTTTAAAAAGGAATAAAATTTGCACTTCTCTTTCACAGCTCATCATTGCAGGAAACCGGAGTGAACACATGAAGGAAATTAGTTCAACACTAGCCCAAATATGGGTAACTACTTCACTCTTGGTATGTTGTAATGTAGTATCACCATTACCAACATGTCGAGATCATTGTTGTAACTATCATGCAATCATCATAAATCAATGTTGTCATTGCTACGCTACCTTCTGCATCACGTTACGAAATGAAAATTACACTTTGAGAACAAGGACAAATACATATCCTATATTACCTTGTTTATTAAAAAATGAAATACGAACCAGTATGGACATGTTTTGATAGAAAATCATTGACGACGTTATAAAATTTCTCAATATTTTCCACTTGGATATTTATGTGATGTCCCATGCACCATATCTTTTCATACTTAACACCGACATCAGTCCATTCACGAGGATCATAATATTTCGTAGTTGCTGTTAAATCAATAACAAGACCTATTTGCTTACCAGCAGCATTGGCCTGGAAAGAAATAATTTCTAGCCTTCAGAAAAATTTTTATTATTGTTATATATAAGTCAGAAACCTATAATATCAAAATAAGCATATATTTTCTCACTAGAAATAATGCATTAACTACTGATTCTAACTAGTCTAGAGAAAAAAATAGGAAAATATCCTTAATTTTTTATTATTGCTAACCAATATCTTATTTATCACGACTAGTTATGAGCAACCTTGAATTCTATTTGATAAAAAACTAATCAAAATAATGAGAAAAATATGCAGAAATATGAAACGCGCTTTAACTTTTCCAATTCTACTGTTTTTTATCAAATAGAATTCAAGGTTGCTTATGAAGCTTTTATTTAACTAGGTACATTAGAAAATGACTTCAGCAGTAGAACCTACCATATGCAGTAAATTCTTCGTTTCGAAAATATTTTCCACGTCGAATTCATCACCACGATTTAGGAAATAACTGTGTCGCAGGGGTGTCTTAAAGGCAACAAACCGTGTTCCCGGCATATCCTTCCCCACTGGATCATAATCAATCCACCTGAGATTAGCATTACATCATATTTAATAATTCCTACGGCTAAACTAATTTGCTGAAAAAATAAGTGTAAAGAGGGAAAAAATACTTCAAATTCGTACGAAACAAAAGAAAAGGAGGAAAAAAGAAAACTTAAGGGTCCAGAAATCAGTGTATTACCTATCGGGAAATCTGTGTGGATTAGGTATGATTTGCTGCAAACATCGCTTTTCGTCACGCTGTAATTTATCCGTACGCAAGGATCGCTGCGTCATGCTTGCTTTTTCAATGATTAGCAAAGTGTCTTTTTTGGCACAATCTGCTGGAAGGATTCGAAGGTCACTCAGATATATGTTTATATACAATCCATAAAAATGCCTACTGTCGACTTACCGAAATTAAAGCTATATTTAAGTAAAATTTCTACAATATCTACCAAACAAGATGATGAAATCTTGCAAGTAAAATTAATGTAATGAAGAGGATATAAGCTAACAATGGAGACAATATCAGAAAAACATCTCAGTATCTATCCATGGCTTCACAATGGACAATGCTAAGGGTCAATCATATTTCCATGATAATCACGATGAAGCTTACCAAAATTCTTCCTCTAATTCTAGAATACATGTACGTGGAAAAAATCCAATACAGTCAGTTTTTACAGATCACAATGTACACTTCATCTATTCGTCACCATTAGACTATAAACTACAATATTCCTTCCCTTCTTTCATCTATATAGATTACCTTTCCTGCAACATATATCTCCAACTCAACAAAGGATGAATTCTTATATTTCAACCATTATGCAATCTATCAACAAACTGATAGTTTAAGTAATGACAAGGAATTTGTTAATTTATCACATTGTTTGCTTATTATAGGATTCATTTATCATTACTTATCAATTTATCATGTACCTTATTGATAAGAACAATATTAGAATCCTGAATAAACATATAATGCTAACAAACGAAGTCAACAAATTAGCTCCCCTAATACCCACAAAAAACGGAACATAATCATAAATCAGCTGGGATGAAATAATTTCATAATGCTAGGTTCGTTCGAACACTTTGTAGCATAGTGTCTTCCGCACTCACCCGTGGATTGATCCGTGTTATTTGCCCGACGTGATTTCGGGTAGTGTAAGGTTATGTGGTTTAACAATTTGTGATAAGACGTATGCTACTAAACTTATCCAATTATTGGAACCGTTAGTTTTAGAAAGTTTACTAAAGTGAATTTTTTTTCAACTTCAAATATTTAAGCGCTTAGCTTAAAAATTATCTGAAATAATGAAAAAATAAAATTAAATAGATTAAAATGTTGCAAATACATATTGCCTAAAGATTAAACAATCCTTTTAGTTTAACTTTTAATGGTATCAAAAATTCAAAAAGCAAAAAAAAAAGCAAGTTTTGAAAGATGACAAACTCAATAGTAAGAGTAAAAAGTTAAAATTTTTTCAAAAAAGGAAGCTTGAAAAACTTTCTAAACAACTTTTGACAGTTAGAATTTCGATTTAAATTACTTATCCTCAGAAGAATAAGAAAAATGAAAAGTTAGAAAAATTTTTTATACAATTCAACTGATTGCTGTATGAAGTGCAAAATGAACTTTTTCCAATAAAATGTACAAATGCTATGGATGAATGAAACCAGCTCCAGCGACAGTCAAAATTAGAAATAATTGTTGTGATGAATGCCTTCGTAATTTACTAGTTTTCCTAGCTAATGGACTATATGTTATTGTCATAATGGAACTGTTTCAAATCTATCTCAATTTTTCATATTATGATAATTTAAGGCGACAACAACTAATCACATTGTTTGTTCTGAACCTTTTTTTTCTTTTTTTTGTTTGAATTGACGATGTTTTTCATATATATATTTAATTTATAACATAATATACAAACATATATGTGATAATATATATTTAGATCAGTGATCCTTAACCGGTGGTCCGCAGGGGCGGAAGCGCGGTGAGTAGAAAATACGCGGGGGCTGTTCGTATCAGTGTTTGGTAAACTAATACGTTAAAAGTTCTGATTAAAGTTTATTCTCATATTAACAAAGTTTATTGTTTTTGAACCTTACAAATCTCTGTTACAAATACGAAAGCTAAAATGGTTCCTGGTCAAAGAAAAAGATTGGAAATAAACTGGAGCGCATAAAAGTACTTGAAAAGGAGTAGAACTAGAAAATTCACTATGACATATAAATTTAGGTAAATAACAAATGAATGGAAATATTGTTGGTGAATATATCGGGAACAAATAGAGAGGTAAGAGAAATTACCATAATATACATTTTCGATTATAACATAAATATTACAATATGCTCGTTAGATTATTTCAAATTCTTATTTTTTTTTACAATCATTTGCAAAATAAAAGAGAAAAATTTAATTAAAGAAATTAACTGAATGCATTTGATTTGCATTAAAAGCATATTCATGTGTTTTAGGAGAAACAAGGTGAATAAAAAAAAAAAAAAGAAGAAGAAGAAGAAGTTAAATAGGCCATATTCCTCTTTTCTTATTAATTTTGACAATATCTCTTCATCATTGTTTATTCTTAATATTATCATATAATATTCTTTATATCATATATTTTTAAATAAAATAGATTGGTGGTTGGATGATTGTTATTTAAATAACCTTGATTTAGTCCCGACTAATTGTGATTTAGTCCCTGTCCTATTATGATATGTAGGGAAAAGAATATTATTGCTCTCTAGTGCATGATTTTGAGAGCTTTTCTAATTATTTTACATTTTCCATTTTATTTCAAAATTGTTTTGAATTAAACCACCGTTTAACTGATTGATTTGAAATTGTCTGATATTTCAACAGAAAAGTAACATGCGTGTTCAAATTATACAGACAAAGAATGATGTTCTTAGACAGTGCAATATATAATAGATAAAATATAATTAATAAGTTTATTGATTTTGAAACTCGAAAATTTCATTTTTCGTTTCAAAATATTCATTATAAATGATGAAATTATTGATGGGATTTTTATTCATTAAGGGGTCTTTTTGGAACAACCGCGGAAATTAATGTTCCTGGGTTTTTGGTGGTACTTTGGTTCTTGAAGTCACGAATATTTCAGATAATTGAATTTTTCAACAATTTCCAGATGCTGGTCACTTCATAAATCAATTAATAAATGCTGCATTTGTTCATGGAATTGATTTCTGAGGTTTCCCAGGAAAATCAGTAGTGGTGGAAGATTCGTTCATATGCATTTTAAAGAGGTGCAGCAATAAAGCAGTTATGGAGTTAGATTATCAGGTAGGCAAAATCTAAATATGAGATATTGAAAACCTGAAAAAGCGATATTTCCAAATTACTAATCTATTTCGTGATTTACAGTAATCTCAAAAGTAAGAACTGAGAGATGAAAGAGTTAATCTTAGGTGATGGTAAATATTAACATGAAATGAATAATGTGAACTTCAATTGTTAACTTGACAAAAACTCATGTAATTCGATTCTTTTGTGCATTTCTTATCGTTTTATGTTGTTTTTGTTTCTGTTGTTTTCATTTATTTATTTTCTTTTGTTTTTGTGTTCTTTTTCTTTTTGCTTTTATAAGCATTTCTGATCAGAAATGCTTAATTTATATAGAATGGATGAAAGAAATAATTAATTTTCATGAAAATATAAGGAATAGAACTTTTCCTTGAGAAAAGTTATTCAAGGAAGTTTGTTTTATATAAAGATTATTTGTATGATGTTATGATCGTATCAATGCTGCTCATTGCTATCATCTTCTTTCCTCTTTCAGTTTATGCTAATCCAAAAATTATCACACTTTCTTTTTCTGCCATTGGTTTATTATATTCATTCAATTAACTCTTCCTATCATCTTTGTCATCAATTCTACAACAATGCTGGACAGAATGATGAAAATATTTGATTCAAAAATGGTTGTTGATTTTATCCTATTTTTTTTTTTTTTTGGAATATTTTCAAACCAGTTTTTTTTTTTTTGTCTGGTACAATTATGACGCTAATACTCAACAGTAATTTCTATTAACATTCATAGTTTTGAATTACAATTTGATAGCAGTAGCATTGTAGTCATTGTAGCAGCAACTGCAAAACCAATAGCAGTAGTGGTAATAGTAGTAGTAATAGTGGTAGTAATAGTAGTAATGTTGATAGTTATGTCCTTTCGTACACCACAATCTTCATAGAGTGTCACTGACATACATACACACACTTACACATACACAAGCAAGCATATGTATATCCAAAATGTCACATGCACACATACACATACAAATAACCGACAGATACAATAAAGACGGTTAGTCATCCTAGCAAATCCTATCGGCACTTTTCACTTTATCCGATGGTCATCTCTTCCTCCTCATCCTCCTCCTCCTCCTCCTCCTCCTCCTTGTCCTCTTCTTCGTCGTCTTCATTATCGTCATTATTTCCCACCTCCCCCGCAATTATCATTTTTATCATCGTTATTTCGTTGTTTCATTTTTACGCGATTTATTTGAATGTGCTAATTTATTGATTTAATTTTAACTTATAACATGTAATATTGCTATCAGTAAGTGCTTGAAAACAAATTAACGTTTGAGTGGGACAGTGGTACTAATTGACAACAAGAAATACTTACTTAGTAACTTATTTAAACTTATTTAAGTAAAGTTGCAAAAAAAGAATTTCGAAGTTGAACATTGATCGATTATAAATTAAAGTTTTTTACGTGACAATAGCAACAATTTATTCCTGTTCTTCTATATGTACTGCCTACATTTTATGACAACAAATTGTCCAAAATACGTAGGACAAATTAGGTTTTAACGCAATCAAACTGGAAATTTTCAACTCAAAGATCGATTTTTTCTTTGTAGTTTTTTTTTTTTAAAAAAGAACAGAAACCCATTTTTTCTTTTTTTCTACTTTCTAATGAATATAAAAAGTTCATAAAAATTCGGCGCTATTTAAAAACGATTGAAAAGAAAATCGTATGAATAACGATTTAGCTTCAAATCAAATTTCACATTCATTCCAATCCCAGAATTTGTTCCATTTTTCAATTCTTCGATTTCTTTCATTTCCATTAATAATAGCAGAAACTATTTATGTAAAGGTTAAAGATAAATAATTAGCATATGAATGGCGAGCGGATAAATATTAAATTTAGGTTATGAATGGACGAGCTTATTTTATAAGTCCTTGAAAGAGATTGTATACAGTTATGCGCCATCAACGTTTTAGTTAAACCCGGATGAGAATTTTTGTTTTGTTTTAATCATTTCTTTCAACATACGACGATAAATTAAAATTTAATAATTGGGAGGAAATCCGAAATGAAATTTAAAAAATTAATCACAAAAAAAAACTTATGTGAAATATCCTTTCCAAATTATGATTGTTCCACCAGACATGAGTTACAAAATATTGACATTTGGTGTTAAATGTTAAAGGATGAGAAAGAATTCCTCGATCGCCATCGACAGCTATAGTGGTTTTTCTTTTTTCATTTCCAAATTTATCCGTTAAGAAATGATAAAACAAACTGTCCTAATTTATGCAATAAACCATTTCATTGCTATCAATCAATCCAATATGGACAACATTTTTCGTCTAATCATTAAAATCATCTGTGTTAGTTAAAGAATTTTCTATCTTTTAATCAATTTATCTAATTTAAGAGACTATTTTCGGCAAATCGCCATTCCCTTCATTCTTTATTTTTCCTTCCTGCCACAGGAATTTCCGTCTTATCATTCTTTCATAATTTTCCCTCACATCTGGAACAATTTACATAGTAATAGTAGTGGTAGTAATAGTAATTAATAATTAATAATAATAATAATAATAATAATAATAATAATAATAATAATAATAATAATAATAATAATAATAATAATAATAATAATAATAATAATAATAATAATAATAATAATAATAATAATAATAATAATAATAATAATAATAATAATAATAATAATAATAATAATA
>NW_018108292.1:0-7923 GCF_000183805.2 Loa loa | reverse complement strand
AATAATAATAATAATAATAATAATAATAATAATAATAATAATAATAATAATAATAATAATAATAATAATAATAATAATAATATAGTAATAATAATAAAACATCTTTACAATATTTGCATTTTTGCCAATAAATGGAAACGCGACCTTTTTTCTCCATCTCAGGTTGTTTAAATTTAAATAACAAAAATCCAAGAGAAAAAAATTTAGTGACAGAATCACTAAAGGTGGTCGTGATCAATAGTTTTACATGATTGTTCGTCTACCTGCGCAACACATACCTCCAATTTAATTTTTAATCTTTTCTGAGTGTTTCTAATTTCTCCTTTTTCAGTTACACATTCTCAGTCTTTTTCTCAGCATTACTGGTTGCCAACTGAATACTTTTTATTGTTTTATTGCAATATCTACGTTTTTGATGATTTTTGATCTTTGAATTTATGCGATATTGATAGGACGAGCTTTTTCATTGGAATCAACAGCGAAATAAATATTTTTCAAAAATTCCATCCTTTGCTTCTTCTTTTTTCCTTTTCCTTTTTTATTTTATTTTCGATCTCAAGTGCCATTTCAATGCATGCAGCGCAATTGTTGGAATATTGTCCACAGAATTCTCGCATCGATGAAATCGTTGATAGTGCAATCAGTGTTACTAAAAGACCAACTGCTTCGAGACAATTCAATCCTGATACCCGTATCCGTCAACGAATCAGGAGGAAGACTGATGATTCAGAATCAAACGTGATACAGTCATCATCATCGTCACATTCAAAAAGTGTCAATGATGTTTCATCAGACATTAATCAATCTGATAATGTTTCGCTTCGGCTGAAAAATTCAAAAAATTCAATACTTTCACGATTTCCCGAGGTATTCTACCGATGGTGTTGTTATGGTATCTATTTATTATGGTTTAGTATTGGTATTTTGGCAATTCGAAAAACTTTGAATGCTACAACAGCTGTACGCTATGTAAAAGAACACGGTCATACTGTATCTGAAGAAGCCATTGCTAGTTCCAGTACATTTCAAAAATTAGTATGGTCATTGGATCATGAATTTCGGAAACCACCAGCTATTTTCCTTCTCAACCAGTATGCTCTCAATATGACCTTCAATTTTCTGTGCAATACACGTGATATGAATGGTGTTCATGAAAGGTTAGCTCCTCATTTATCTTCCTGTCATAATTGTCATAATTGATATTACCAATAAGCTTCCTTCATTAATTAACTCTATCAGAACTAATTGATATTGCTATCTTTCAGCATTTATCCACCAATTAGTCCGTTGTTCAATCTCTTCCATGTGAATGTTGAAAGTTATACCCAGTAATACTAACAGTATACAGATCATTCTAATTTTTACCTTGATTTTTTCTTTCACTTCAAGATTTTCTTCTTTTTACTTTTTCAAACTTTTTTTTATCCTTGAAATTTTTTTGACCTTTTTCTACTTGAAAATTTTCAGGCTGATTTTTATCACATTAGATCAAGTAGCAAGAGATGTGTTAAATAAGTACTGGCCCAATATAAGGCAAGTATATTGGCCAACACCAAGTTTGTATGTAAGTAACATTTTATTTCTCCCTTCAAAACTTTGCTTTATTAGGACTAACAAAGTTCTTTTCGGAAAGATATGCCGAATTTCTGAACATAAATTAGTGGCCTAAAAGTTTTTAAATTTCAGAAACATTCAAGTATTCAGACTTTTTATTTTGTACTTTATTGAATTTAAACAAAAAAAAGGACAGATCGATTCGCTTTTTATTAAGAATTTTTAAATTCAAGCTTTTGACCAGAAGTAAATATCACAATGATTAACTGGAAATTAAGTCAAGTTCACTTAAATCAGTTATCAAAAGAACTATCACATATTATCTATCACAGATTCTTGCTGGAATCAATTTGCGTCATATTGTCACAACAATAAGAATTTGGACTAAATTAAGTTTAATTAGGACAAAATGAATATAAAGCGGAATCAATTTCAAATAAATTCGAATAATTACTTAAACGAAGTCAGTTGAACTAAATCAAATTATTATTGTTAAAATTTCGAAGTTTTAGAAGCCATTCAGTTTTGCGGAAGGTGCCTATCAGACATTATATTTACTTCGTGCTAATATGGCGGTATGTTTGCTGAAAAAGGGTAAATCATTCTGGATGATGCAACAGGATACGTTTTGGTTTAAAAATATTTTCGATTTGGGTTTCGAGGAAAATTATGAATATGATGCAATCTTTGATCAAATCGGTTTTGATAATGTTTCCCAACGAGCCGAATGGATTAATGGTGTGCTTTTGTCTTTTTACATTACGAATTTTGCCATTCCAATTTAAATGTTTCAACTTTACTTTTATTATTCTTATCTCTGCTCAACTTTTTTGTGATTTTATTGAACTTTGTTCAATTTTGTCTCTTTTAAGTGCGATAAGATCTCGTGATTTGATGTTGCGCTTTTTCTCCTCCTTTTTTTTTCCTTTTTTTTTTGCTTAAGAAATGAAAAGATAAGATAGTGTTGATAAGAATAGAAGAGAGGATACGAAATTGCCTATAACATCATATTTGCAGTCATTTGATTAGAATAGGAAGGAGGTCAAGCAAGTTTTGCAGATAAAATAAGGCCATTAGTGATTTAATATGTTCGGAAATGAGAAAGACAAGGAAAGATAAATAAGCAGAAAATGATAAACAGATATGACATATGTCGGATTGTGAATGTTGCTGTAAATGATAAGCATAAAAAGTGCATTTGGAAGCTTTACGATTATTTCTACTATTTTTAATTCATTAATTTATTATTTCTTCTATTATTTTTGATTGTTATTTTATCTTATTATTATTTTCAATTTTTCCATTGTATAGAAGAGAGAATAGAAATGATCTTATCAACTCTGTCTTATTTTTCTCTGAAAAAAAAAATATGCAGATGGCTTTTTGAGGGGAAAAAGAAATAACAATAACTTAATTGATAAGTAGACAGCTGGCATCATGAGTTTGTCATTATTAAAATCCAATAATATCTGGAATCAGGAAAAAAAACAATATTTTAAGGCAAATCAAGATAAAAAGGTTGAAATTATTGGGATAATTAATTAAATTAGTGAAATAGCATATCGAAGAATTGGGATGGAATAGCACATCGCGCAATTGATAAAAAATCTTTGAAGTGGAAATCCTTATTTTTTCCGAAAAATAACTTTTATTGGTATTTACATTAAGATTAATTATAGAAAAGAATTTTTTTTTCTCATGCGGATTCATTAGAAAACCGTGAAAATATTGCATAATTGTCACAATTAATTAAATTTTTTTCCCGTTGCTGTCAGTTCACCTCTCATATTTTTACTTTTTTATCTTCCAAAATTTTATTTATTCAAATTAAAAGAAATATGATAAATTTTAGCAGAGCTGTTTAATTCAAGTTGAAAAAAGAAGAAAGAAATCAGAAGGATATTAAAATAAGTTCAATATCATAGCAAGATTTTATTATCGAAAATTTGGAAGAGTAATTTGGTAATTTGTTTGGACTGATCAAACTTACTTATTTTTATAACTTAATTTATTTTAAAGATTGGAGCAAGAAAAAGGAAATTATGTCGTGGATTTTAATTTTGTTTCGAGAAAGAAAAAGATTTTTTTTTCCTATCAATCCTTAAATTTCTTTATAAGTAATCGGTTAACCTTCAAATGAGAAGAATCGAGAGTTGAAATTAAAATTCTTTCTTGAATTTTTCTTTTTAACAATATTTGTTCAAATTTAACATAAATATTTCGAAAAAAAAAAACGAAAACATTTAAGGACAATTATTATCACTTTATAATTAATAATTAATGGGCAATTTAATTTTTTCCTCCACTGTTTTCTTCATTGTCCCACGTTATTATCGATTTATCCTCATTACTTGATCTTTATTATCATGAAGAGATGATTGTTTATGTTTGACAAAAATTGGAGTGATTTTATGATGTTACATAGACTAATTGTCTTATGGTAAATTAGACTGTTTTATTACAGTATTCTTATGGTAAATTAGACATTTTATAATAGGATAGACAGCTGTTTTATGATAACTTAGATTGTTTCAGACTTCAAATTGTCTTAATTATTCCCATTTATAGGCGCAAACTTTTTCGTACATGCAAATAATAGCACCGTGAAATTCTTCGAAGCAATAGCTCGTAAATTAGCGCATTGGTATACACCAGATATGGGTATTATGATACATCAGTGTCACACATGGAAGGAACCAAAATGTAACTATATCCCGCATAAGTAAGTATGGTGTAAATATCAGTAATAAGTAATTAATTAAGTAGATGTTACTAATACCGCACATTGCTATTGAGAAGATTGCTGATGTATTATTATCAGGCTGCTAAAAATACTGATGGACGAATCGGATCAGATGGAATTTTATTCGGAACTGTTACATTATTTTTAGAATATCAATATTTGAATATCGTTTGAACATTGAAATCGTTGAATATTTGAATTTGAACATTTAGAACGTTCGGCTCATCGATTTATTTGCATATTAATCAAATTGAATTTGAAATTGTTAAAATGTTGTAGTGCAGAAGTTTAAATGTTAATTTCAGGATTGCTAATTCCTGGGAATGGATGTACACCAATCAGAAAAATCCACCATACATCCTTCAACTAGACTGTGAAACTGATGGTGGTTCTAAATTAATGCAATTAGCCAAATTTGGATTTTATTTTATGAATAGCGATAATCATAGGGTATATATGATTTGCTATTATAACAGTTGCAAATATAATCTTCATTTTCATAAATTGGAACTGTCATTTTTTTAATTATTAAATTTGTTAAAATCATTAGTTCAGTGCTACGCTTAATGTTTTAGTGGAGCAGAGTATGGTAAGAGAAAGAAATGATTTAATCAATTAAGCTATATTAACAGTCATTTCCGATGTAACTGATTTGTTGTACTATTTTATACATGTTGATCACGTTGGAGCAAACGTGATAAGTATTTTATATGGATAATTCTTCTTATCTTAACATATTAGTGATAAGCAAATCATTCAGGTATGTAATCAAACTGCAGTAGATCTCGCACGAAAACGAATGGAAGATGGTAAGATTGAAGTATCCAGAACTCGACTTAGTTGGGGTCGCTTTCAATTCAAAGTATATTGGTGGATTGTTGATAACATGCTTAGTACGCCGATTTTTGGAACATTGATGAAGCCTTATCTTCCACTTATTGGTTTTATCGTTATGATTACTATTTGAAAAAAAAAAAAATGGGGAAAAAGCGAAATGTTTGTTAGTGTAATTGACTTGTAATTGAATTTGCTTTTGAAATATTACAACTATTATCAATGTGGTATTATCAATGACAAACAGATTGATAAAAAAGGCGTAATTTTTCCCCAAAATTGTTTTGTTATCATACTAGTGTTCTCAAATTGATATCAGTAGGATGTGATATGATGTTATCATATTTGTCAATATGACAACAACTATTGAACTATTTTATTTTGCTCTAGAACAAAGTACAAGTCTTTTGTTTTCATAAGATTTTAGAGCGTCCAATTGAATTCAAGCTATTAGACAAAAAGCTGATATAAAAAACTTGGTGATATTTTAAGAAGTAAGTCTTGATTGTCAATTAAAACAGATGTTGCAGTTGACAAGGTTATTTCTGAAATGCAATATGCGAAGTATTTCATACATTATATTTCAGTTTCGAGCTTGTTGGCTTTATTGGTGAATTAAAAGGAAAAACTAGTTGCTAAATTTTTTTAAACAATTCAATCAGTGATTAAACAAGATATTTGAAGCCAGGTTTGATATTCTTAGTTGATTGAATTCTTTGGTAAAATGCAAATTTTACTAGGACTGTAGTAAGCATTAATTTTTATATTTTTAAAGGATGAGTCAGACGATAGGTTTTTTTTTTCTTTTCATTCTCTGATTAATCATTGCCTTATAACTTTGTGAATCAAACGAAAATGGTCATAAATGTTAGCATGGTTTTTGGCTTAAGTCAATTTCAAATCTTTTCGATGAAATAAGTAAGCTTTTTCTTTCTACTTCTATTCCTTTTTCTGATTTGTAGCAGTCTTCCCAACCGATTCAAATCGATCATTTTGTTCCGCACAAATCTTTTCTTAGCTCCCTAAAATCATTCTATTTTTGTGATTTCGAATTTCATAAAAGGGAAATTTCAAAAAAAAAGCAACAAATAAGTGAGAATTTTGTTAATTCTGTAACCAACATATGATATGTCATTGATGCAAATTTAAAAATTCCTTTCGGTCCATGTTACTAAGTTTCAATTTCAAATTAATTGCAATTTTTGAATTAATTTTATTTCCTTGCTCATCACATTGTCATCTCCTTAAGCACCGTATTTGGTAGAACAATTCGATGCTATCATTATTCCTCACTAAGTTCACAGAATAGAAGGAGATGAGTGATTGGTTATTCAATGTCCCTTACAGTTTCATCCTGATCTTGCTGTACTTCCTATGATATTGTCACCTTTTTTCGGTCTTGTCCTTTATCATTTAATTTCTTCATCAAACATTTCATTTTCCACTTTTCGCATTCTTAATATTGCATATTGTTTTTTAATAACTGGAAGTTTTACCGTTTTAACAATAATCTGAAGGATACGCATTGAATAAATTAATATTAAGTGGTTAATTAATGGAAAAAGGTGGGACAGTTGTCATAATTTGAGATGAGAATTTAATTTTCGTTTCACAGGAAACATTCCATTTTCATCAATTGATTACAACAATGTTATCTAAGTTAACGAAGAAGTGAAATTATAAAATCAATTTGAAAATCTAAATTTTAAGAAAAAAGACAGTTTAGGTATTAACCTTGCTTCCCATTTTATGCGTAATATTTTGGAATAAAACTTTCGGATTTGTTCTTTCTTGATTAATCTTCTCATTCAGTTGCATAATTTCCTAAATGTTTGTTGCAATATTGTTGGAATAAAATTCCTGAAATTAATTCAAAAATTTTCAAATTTTTTACTAAAGTTTTGAGAAACTATTTTAAAAAATTACATTTAATTACATTTATGAATTAAATATATTTATTGATCAAATGACAACAAGAAATATTAGCGCAAAAAGAAAGTGTTATGGATTTGAATAAACTTGAAATAAGCTATGGAAATGGCCAAAGCCTAGGCTAAATTACTTTCATATGATAAGCTTTATTTTGTTTGAAATGATAAATAAAAATATAGTTCTAGCTGTTAGTAATTTCCTAATGATTAGAATTTTTTAGTGACGAAGAATTGTAATGGAATAAGTAAAAATGGAAGGAAGTGAATTAGCCCAGTAGCGCAAACAATTTGAAAGCCTAGGAGCTTGGAAAAATAAGTTATCAGACTGGATTTGCAAAATTAAACTGTGTGCTATATTCTATAAGTATGTGTGTATTTATATACACACATATCTATTAGAATGAATTTTCGGAATAAAAAATAAAAAAAGAGGAAAAAAGGACGGAATAAAATGAAAGCTTTTAAAAGGTGTTTTTTTTCATTACTTTTTCTTGAAGTAATTTTTATGAACGATTAGACATTCCTTAGCAGTCCCTTTCTCATTTATAAGAATTGGTAAATTTTATCAATTAAAGGGATTATTTAAAAGTTGTCATGTTTGAAAAACTTTTGCTCTTTCAGCAAAGTAAATTGAAGAAGAATTTGTGAATTCAGCAAAATGTAAAAATATAAATTGTAAATTTAACTGGAAAACGTTTAAATTTATAAAAAAGGAAACCAATTGATTTGAGTTATTCGATTTCAAATTTTCGACCATTTACCATTTGTTACATTTCTTTCTCTTTCAGTTTTACTTATCTTCCATTTCAGCTCATATTTCTTTCATCAAATTATAATTTCAATCTGTTTGTCGGAGATGAC
>NW_018108291.1:120948-193260 GCF_000183805.2 Loa loa | reverse complement strand
TATATATATATATATATATATATATATATATATATATATATATATATATATATATATATATATATATATATATATATATATATATATAATATGTGTATATCATGAACATAAAAAGATTACATTTTTTGTTCCCTGAACAAAACCATTTTTACAAGTATCATTTGTGATGGTATGAGATGCACACCCATGCACACAGACAGACAGACACACGCATGGATTGATGGCCGTGCCATGTTGCGCCAATACTTTCTTTACTTTACTTTGTGCAATCCCCGACTGTTGTTGACTAGCAGAACAAGAAAGTACAGTGCCCACTCGTGGACTGCCAGTTCGGTCACCTCTATCTTCCCCTTTTCAATATCTCACTCCCATCCCATTCTTTCGTATTAGTCCTTTCGATCGAAAAATTTTCGCATGTTTAACCTAGTTGTTATTCAAAGTTGACCCAGTTCTTGCTCCCTAAATCAAGTTAATATATGATGTTGAATAGTGTATGGAATTTAATTCGCGCATTGCAGATGGCAGTATTCTGATACTAGGAAGCGTAAAATTACTGCTAAAACCAAACTTTTGAAACCCTTCTTACTAGCGATTTACTGTCATAAGTGGAAATGTTTACTATTGTAAATCAGTATATATCATATTACAGAGATGTACGAGAGGTTATAGGTCACATGGGTAATGTAAAATTGGAAAGCAGCAGAATCAATGAAAAATCATTGTGAATGCAAACTGTAAACTGAAATGAGGCATGCATTATGCAGAATAACATTGCACTAATTTTTGCATAGGGAGAAGAGAAGGCATAATGTGAAATAGATCCTGGAAGGAAATAACTTGGTAGGATTGGGATGTGAAATACCTTTAGCAAAGTGATCTAAAATACTACAAACAAGACCTATAACTATCTTTCATTTGGAGAATGAGGCAAATTTTAAACAAACAACAAATAAATTCTAACTTGCCCATCATAGGTTATCAAACAACAACCTTCTGAAATTATTTCAGCCAAAATTTTGTCTGATCGGTCATGTTTCTGTATTTCATGCCTGTAAAAACATAGGACAAAACAAGAATTACTTATAAAATTTGATGTTAATTATCAGTCCTTTCCCACTGTCCACTAATTTGAAGCATTAATTTGAAACAGTCACTCGTCTTATCTTAGATATTCTCACTTACGAATAATATGATGTCAAGAAATTCGACATACATGGGAACATCTCAGTAACGTATACAAAATTCCGCGCTAACAACTTTACTCCCAAGAACAGAATGACATCAGGTAATATCTTCAATATAAGTACCGCTTCGAACTCCCAGCAATATATGTATGACAGATTCATTTGGAAAAAATTCTACGTCACAATAGTCTACGCATGCATTTAATGCGCCAGAATTATGCCAAGGCACAATGATAATTGTCTCAGTAACGAATGACTATTTTAGATTATTTGATCCTTGGTTAGTTCGTTGGACTTGTCTTCACAATGAGCCTTTTCTAAAAGCGTAACTGTATGTGAGGGAAGACAAGGAAAGATTTTGCAGTGTTTTCTTGTTTATCCATTTGCATCTTTTAGGCTATACCGAACTTAATATATAACTGAAGAACTTATTCACTAATTAACAAAAAATTTCCGATCCTATCCGGAAAAGATGGGAATCTGAACTTGACTATATCGAAAAGATGAGCAAAAAAGCATAACACAAAACAAGCAAGTTCCATATTTTTTGGATTTCCGAAAAAGTTATACCTCTTATTTTATATGTTTTCCATTGTTTCTCATCCTCACATTCTGAATGCAAATATGGCTACTCAAATGCAGCTACTTAACACTTAATTATAACCTTTCCCAGACCAAGTTTGGAACCTTACCTTAAACCTGACCTGAAATGCATATTTGCATTCAGAATGTGAGTATTGAGTAAAAGATAGGGAACTTTTAACTGAAAAGTTTTCGAAAAAGTTGTGATCCTTCTTTCTGTTGTTAAATACAGTCGAACTGTCATTTTCATGAATGATTCACGTAAGCCATTTGAAATTACGAAGTGACCTTGTCAACAACAATATTCGGGAGAGTTAGTTAAGGTTTATTTCAAAAAGTTGACAAATTTTTTGGTTGAGTAGGTCGAGTAATCGGTCGAGTAGAGTTTCATCGAGTAATCGGATTCATGGATTCACGTTCCCACACGTCACACACACACACACACACACACACACACACACCCACACATTTTCTCTCTCTGCTTGTTCAGAAAATCGTCCCCTTCTCGCTGACTGCCTACAACTAAGCTTTATTTTTGTGGTATTGAGAGTAATAAACAACTCTTGCGGATGTTAATGATGATAATCTGTTCCTTCCTTTCGTGGTGTGATAAAGTTTGGTAAACTTCACTGGCATTCGAATTAAATTAAAGATGTAGAAGGCAATAATAAGAATGTACAAGGATAGGAAGTCTTTCTCTCACTTAAATCAACACTGAATTCATCTAAAGAGATTTTGTTAGCAATATAGGCTATACAAGGAACATAAAATAGTAATATAAGTAGCATAGCAATTCACATAAAATCTAGTGGTATGACACGTTTGGCAATGAGTTTATTAGAGTTTAATCTCCCTTTAGACATCCACAAAAGCCACTAACTTAATCAAGTTAATCATCTATGTTAGTAGACAGAATATTCCAAATAGGAAACAAAGTAATAGTCATTAAATCTTTGGAACTATAAATCGATTCGATATGATAGCGGTAGATTGCTGGATTTAATGAAGTGCGAAACGTATAATATACATTTCCATTGAAACAATGCCCGATAGATACTTCGATAAACCTAATTGAACTGTAGTCCCCCTAAGACATTGTATTTGTTCCTAATGAAGACGACTTTATTGGGGAACCATTTTCAAAATGCATTCATTATCTCGTGAGGAATGGAATTCCTAGTAGTAGGCTTGCTCCGAAGCATATATCAACAGATTCCTTTCTTCTTCTCGTCTCAGTCAGGAACAGAAAGAAGACAGTTATAATTCGGCTGATAGCGTAAGCTGACTGACATTTGCTTTTCATTCGACATTTGATGCACAATATTTCAGACATTATTATGTCATTAGATTTGTAATGCTTGCCAAGAAGAAACAGGTCATTTAGCTTGGCCAACGCAATCTTCATTGACTGATTTCTAGGGGTCACAGAGTGTCTCTCTTCTTATCTGTGACTGAGTTAAACTTCTGCATTAACAAATTGTTTCGGATAATTGTTAAATGATGGGAAGAAAATATACTGTATATTAAATCTCATTAAAAAAAACGGTTTGCGAGTTTCTATAAACGGATGTGAATCAGTTTAACGTATGGTAGTAGTAAGCAATAAGTAGTGATGGGCGCTGTTGTGCCACGGCACACAATGGCACACAGAAATTACTTGCACTCCTCTCTTCTAAATATCTCGCAGTGCTCTATGAAAATGTCTTCAAAAACGCAACTTGTATAAATGAATCATAAAGTTTACCATAACACATGAATTATAGGTCAAATGACAAGGATGAAGTATGGGAAAGTAGGGAATGATTGCCTTTCATTTATGCTACTAGTTACATTTTAGGTTTGTACATAAACATTTTACATTTGCCACACTTTATGCAACGTATTTATCACGAGTCTATATTATCCATACTTTATTCATTTTTTTTGCAGTTCGTATAAGAAATTCTCAGAATTCTGACTTTTAACTGAGGGATTGATTGTTCACTCATTACCGAAGCAAAATTTAAATTGCTCAACATTTCTCCTCTCTCTCTCTTTTGTGACCCGTTCTGTCCTGCCATAACTGATAACGTATCGAATTTAACCGATTTCTTTGTAGTTGTTGATATCATCTTTACACATTTCATCGTTTTCGTTTCCATTCCCTATGTCAACCAACACTAGCACCTACAATTAAAATTCCTAAGCAATTGTCATTTTGCAGTATAATTGCATCTCTTCAGTTCTGCATATCTCTCTAGCTCCTCTCTATTGCCCCAATATTTTATATTTAGTTTATATGTTACTACATGAACTGTGCCATTTGATCTGGCAAAAGACCAGACTTAGTTATGAAATCAAGCTGTCATGCACTGTTCATAAGATAGTGATGCCTGGCTGCTATTGCATGTTCTTCAAAACTTCCTAACGTTGTCATCTGGCGTGTCGTACATTTCTGCATTTCTCTGCACTCTTTATCGTCACTTCTGCTCCAAATACTGTTCTCCGATAGTTTGAAATATTTAGTTTAATTAGTAGCAATAAACTGTCATTTGAATCTCTTTCTTCTTTTTTTATGTTAATTCATTCTTATTATCTCCTGTATCAATGAATCCATGCTTTTACTTGTCGTTCCTTATTGATAAGTTTACTTATCAATATGACTTGTCAAATTACCAGTATCATTCCTTTGCAGTGCAACTGATATAAGAAATTTCTTAAATGTCTTTAGGCAATTTACTGATGTCTCCGCCCAAACTGAAACAAAAGATTTAAGCGGAAGAATCGGAAGAATTGTTAACACTTGAAGTTTTGATGCGAAAGATTTGCTCTTAAATTCAGCAACGGGTGTGAAAGGAAGCATGTCGTTTGTGAGAGATGTTGAACTTGTCAGTTTTGCTATGTGGTTACTAATGGAAGACAAGGTATGTGTGCGAGAGGAGATGAAATATTGAATGATAAGAAGAGTAATAATTCATTGCAGTAGTAACAGTAATACCAAGTTCCCGGAATCCCGATTTCATCCACCCGTTTGATTATGCGAACAAAAGGCATCAGTAATATCGCCTTTCTCTCCCTTGGTTTTTATTCTTTCTTGTTAGGACTTTTTCACTTCTCTTTTTTTCCAGTGTAGTCAAAAAATACCTCACCGATCGTTAAATTCCAAGTGGGAACGTTGCAAAATTTTAGAGGCGGGATTTGATGAGTTTTCAGGAACAATAACGATGTACGATACTATCGAATAGCAAATGTATTCATAATGGTGGTACTAGTAATGTTGATGTTAGCAGAAAGGACAGTTATTATCATCATCTGTATATGGACTTCAATGACTTCACTGATTTTAATACAAGGATTAAAAATCTGAAGAATCAAAATTCCAGTCCAATTCAGTTGTGGGTTATAATATACTAAAAGCCGTAGTATTATATGTATATCGTAGACTTCAAGATGTCCAATCAGTTATCTTACGATTAGTTGTTGTAATTGGTCAGCTGAATGATGCACACAGACTACACTGATCAAACAAAGAATTTAAGAATGCCAAAAGATAAGAGCGTACTCTTATAGGAATGACACCTGGACAGAAGTGATTCCAAATTCTTTTCTTTCTTTCCACTAGCACTGTTAATCGAAGTTGTTGAATAAGTTAATCTTACCAACATAAGAGTTGCTAGGTTAATGAATGCTAATGACGCACTTTCGCCCGACAGTTTGTTGTTGTAGTAAAATTTATCATACAAATAAAACTTTGTCGCCTCTCTAAGGCTCTTTGTTGGTGATCCCGATCTGCTGGAAGGGTTTCTTCAACTGTCAAAAGTTTGAAGTAGTGCTATGGAGACTAAGACTAAGGTTATTCATCTTTTCTTCAAAGACAGCATCTAATTCTTTATTACTTCAAGACCTATCTATCTTTATTAGATGGTTTGACAGAAGCCAGTTGCACGGTGTACTAATTATAGATAAGGGTAATTAAGAGAAATCAGCATCGAAACAAATCATGATCTCAAAAGAGTTTGCTCTGACTTCTTTCTACAAACTTTCCGATATTACAGATCCTTCTTCAAGCCAAAATTTCAATTATTCAAGAGCAATGAAATTCATTCGTTGAAGACATAGTGACATCATTTTTTCCATTTCTGCCTATCACCTTGCAGAAGACATCTGTAGAGAAATGAAATTCATCCATAACGTCGATAACGTCTACTGGAGGAAAGGTTCAAGATTTGAAACTTTGTGAACTAGGTATTTCTACCGGAAAATCAGCAGTGTAGACTAGAAAAAGCGAATTTGAATTTTCAAAAGTATTCTTTTGAAAATTCAAATTCGCTTTCTCAAGAAAAGAAAAAGAGCTCGATTTACATAATCATTCACATTCCTATTATTTCAAGCAGATCTTCCCATCCTCATCCCAAATCAATTACCACAAATAATTATTTCTGGTACAAAAGTGTTTTCACAACAAAAACAAATTTTCTTTATGCTATTTATCCGAAGCACAAATTTTCATATTTTCAAGATGATATGATTCCTATCAGATAATGTAAAACAATTAAAAAATCAGAAATAGTACATCGACGTCAATTACAATGCATTCTGATTCGCCTCGGGAAGATTAGCGTCTATCGGAGCGCAGTGCTAATTTCGCTTCTAATTTTTGACCTTATATGGATTCATAAGATCATTTCATTCCTTTGAGAGCTTCTGGTCGAAATGTTCCTTCACGAAATGCCTGTGACAGGATGCCCTGCTGAGAACCAGTGGAATTATCATATTTTACCAGTTGAGTCATGCTTGTATTAAATGATAGATTGTGGAAAAAAACCTGTATTTATCATACAGTGCTCACACAAACTCCTTGAATAAATTGCGCAAAAATAGAATAACGCCGTCTTTGTTCTTTCAACATATTGTACATTGGGATGATTCTAAGCAATGAAATATTGCCTCTGTTAACTTCTGAGTAATTTTTGATGACGATTTGATAAACGTCTTGCAAATTTTAAAATCTCATTTCTTCTGTAAAAATTTCTAAAAGCTGGCGGAAGGTGAGATGTTGCACTGGGCATTGGCGACAAATGATTTTTGATATTCTGAGAAAATCTGGTTTAGAAAAAAAATCAAAAAAGGTTTTGGAGTAGTAAGAAATAAAGCATAATAACACAAAAGCTATGAAAGAAAGGAATAGACTTGAAACTTTCTTTACTACTTATGCTAAATTGTAGAACTGAATGACCCCTTCTACCTTTTTTCATCTTCGGCTATCTTTCGGCAAACTTTTAAATTCAAAGATGGAGCCATTCATCATCCTCCTAATGACTATTCCTCCTTCTTAGTCATGCGTGCTAATTTATCATATCATTTATTCAAAAATTCCTCTTGCCTCAGAGCGCTGAATCCAGCAGTTAAAGAATTTTATCACTTTTATGCGATTATTTACCAAGAAAATATGTCCTTCACCAACATTTCTGGTGGAATTTTAAGGGAAAACAATGATAAAATGGTCATTGATTCAGTGTTTTAACAAGAAATTCATCGATGATCAAGTGAAACTGTTCAAAGAGTTTGAGATCTTCGGAATGTTACAGGCAACAACTTTGTAATATATAGAATCAGCTGACGATGAGAAAGGGCTCATTTTGTAGCAGGACGAGGAAACTGTAAATAAACAGGAATAACGACAAAAGCAGACAAAAATTTCAACAATGTCAAGAAAATATCGCGTCCTGAAATAACGGGATGAAGATAGGTGCAGAAAGTTGATGAAAATATAACGAAATTAGCACTTCATTAATTGCTTCTAATAGGATAGGAGGAAAGAAGGAAAAGGAAGGGTCATCTCTGTTTGGAAAGAAGAGAAGAGAAAAAAATTGAGCATTCTGTTCTTGATCGAGCATGATTGAATGAAAAGTTAAAATTATTCATCAAATCATCACGAACATAATCAATTCAAATTGAAGCAATGAGGATTGAAATCCTTTGAAAATAAATTAAGTGCTGTCTGTCCCAGTTACCTTACGTAACATTCTCAAAAATCCTTCTGAGTGTTAGTTCACAAAATAAAGATGATAAAATAGGAATATCAATTATTATTTACAAATTGTTTCTTGCAAAGTTTTTTTTTCTGATTTCTGGATTTAGTGTCTCAAAGAAAAAGCTTTAAATTTAAATGTTTCCTTCTAAACCAACCATACAAGATAGAAAAACGTTAACTGTTACCTGAGGAGGAGAATGGTTACTAACCGTACCTTCCCAATACGTAATTCGTGTTCGTGGATGACGAAAGGATGAGCGCACTGTCAAAGGATCAGTGCTAACTATTGCCACATATCAACCAGTGAACTGAGCAAATGTGGAAGAACATATCGGCTTTAAAGTAAGTTTCAATCTTTTCTTTCCTGTTTGGAAATAACGGAAGATGGGAAACCTTTTGTTAGGGAGCAATGATTTATAAAAAAAGCGGTATACGATACTGTCACTTATTGCTCATGCAAAACCATACTTACATGACGATAGTATCTTGGACTTAACTCATCCGATTAAGGAGAGACAGATAGGAGAAAGTACATGCACGTTTCATAATGCTTGAAGAATGATAAGCTAGGACAAAGAAGTGCTCTGCGCTGATAGCATAAAGTGTTTAACATACCATGCCATCTAACTATGCACGCTATCCCTTCTGCCTTTACTTAATGTCCTACTAGTGGTTTTGCTCCTGCTGCCGCTGCTGCTGATGCTGATGCTACAAGTACCCCTGGCGCAAGAGTACCCACCCGAGCTGTGTCAATAGTGGAGTGAAGCCAATATAAAAGTGAAGGCCAGTGAGAGTGAGGCGCCACTGACCTTGTCTTCGACTCCATGCTACAGACGATTCACATTTGGTACTCGGTGCCATTGATGATACTACTACCACTACCACTCCCTAGCAGCAGCAGTAGCAGTAGCAGCAGCTCGCTCCTGTTCCTTCTTATTGACCTTGATTTTTACTGTTATCGTCCCTTCGCATACTTCTCCCATTACTATCATCCACCTTACCGATACTATTAATATTAGTTATACCAAGTACCTATACCAGAATAGGCCTGGCAGTTAGTCACATTCAATGCGCCCAATGTTAAGTAGGTATTTTGTGCCTATGCTTGTGTATGTCTGTGTGTCTGTGTGTGTATATATGCATGTGTGTGTGAATGGGTGTTAGCAGCCCTCCTTTGATGAGGTGTTGGCCTGAGCACGGGGCACAAGGCACAAGGTGCGGAGTACACGGTACGGGGTCTCTATCCTTCTACTCTCTTCTCCTCAGTCCTCAATCTTCGTGCTTGGCCTAAATAATTTTTTCTATTTGCCGCACCTCTATTCCATACTTTTTTCACCTCTCATTCTTGGCTTTTCCCAAAAGGCTCTTATAAAACAATCATCCCAACAGACCCGTGACATTCGCTTACCACACTACAGTATTAGCTCCTATCACTGACAGTTAAAACCATCTGCCAGTTACATCTAACAGCTCAATTTTATCCAAAATTACCGTAACTTTGGATAAAATTTTCCAAAATTACCTTTGGTAGTTATCTTTACTTCGAAACCCATTCAATATACTACTGTTATCGAAATATTAATCTGTTATCAATATATATATATAATTTACTTTTGGCAAAAACTACTGTCAACTGTTAACTTGTTGTGGACAAAATCTGTGACGGGGAAATTGAATTCCAAGCATCGACCTTGGTAAAGGGTCGCTGACTTCAATTGAGTCGGTTAGAATTGCTTTTAAAGGAATGAGTCTCACATTACAATCTCAAAAGTGTAAAATTTGAAGTTTTTGAAATCAGTTGTGGATCATACTTTAACACTGGTTGTTTAATGAAGATGAATGTTGCATGGACAAATACGTACACCACCTTGAATTCGTATCCTGTTCGTGTTCTTGGAAAATATGAATAGTGATAATATTCTACTACTCATATGGCTCTTGAGTGGACACCGTTGCAAGGGATTTCCAATTGACGAAAAGTATCTCACGTTTGTTCATTTGGAGCATGATGGTTCTGTACTAGTCTAGATAGATCCGATGACATTGGGTAGGTTAATTATTGCAGAAAACAAAGAAGGAGGTTAGGTTTACAGTAAGATTGGTTTTGGAGAGAAATGGATTCTAAGCGACATGAGGAAAGATTACAGAGGAAAAAAATTCAGAAGCAAACAGCTTTAAGACAGTTGTTGAACTGATATTGCATGTAGCGCTTTTATGGCGGCTGTAACGCCCATGGGCACTGAAAGAAAGATAATTAGGTTTCGTGGAAATTCTTCCTCTTGTCGGATTGGAGGCAGACATGCACTTTGTAAAATTCTTCCAGAATGTTTAATTTCCGGTGATGTAACCTTTCTGTCATTTTCTGTTTGTACTCAAAAGCTGAAGTGCATTCATGAGCATGTGTTGAAATAAAGTGCAGAGGCTTGAAGTAATATTTCCTTCTGCTAGTAGGCCAGCTTCTTATCTTTTTTATCAGTTACAGCTCACCGCCATAGGATGTTAAGATATCCCACACGGCCACTAAATATGCTCACCAGTGAGTGATAATTGGCTTATTATCGGAGGGATGAATGTCGGGAATGAACAAATATAAAGTAACATTTGTAACATTTAACATTTTTGATGCAGTCCTAGGTGTATTTGGTATTGTCACATTGATATCTGAAAGATGTTCCACAATGCAGGTTTAATAAATGCAGTAGACGTGGTTAGTTTACGTTTCCGCTTGAGTTTAGTTCACGTCATGCCATGCTAATCATTCATAAATTCCATTCATCCGTGTTTTTGTTCGCTGCAAAATATACATATAATAAGGGAAAAATCGATATGCCTATGACGCAAGGAAACTTAGATTCTAGCGGACATTCAGATGATCTTTAGTCATTTGTTGCGCTATAAGCACAAAGAATAACTAGACAACTATTAGGAATGATAAGGTAGAATTTGAAATTTTGCAAGTAAAGTAAGATATTCCATAATTCTGTTTTTCAGTGTTTTCCCTTTCCCTACTTGTATGCATTACAAAAGATATCCTCGTCAGTGATTAGTGGTTGGAACTACTAATTAATAGCAGGATGCTTGGTTAAAATAAATTGCTACTTCTGCTTATTTTGTACTTTCACTTTATTCGCTACTAAATAATAACACTGTGTCACAGTACGGTATGGGTCTTGTACTGTTGGTGCTACTATCACAACTGCAACAGTACTCGTTGCTAACTAATAACACTCAGTGAGAAATGTTAAAAATGGCATTTTGTTTGTGAAATGGTGATGATATTAAAGGTAAAGGCTTATAGGTTGTGTATGAAAATTTGCTAGCAGTAAGCAATGACGGTATTTATAATGGCACGGACGCTCACTCTCAGTTTACTTTTCATCAATAGACTGATTAGACTGAAAAGAGCTGCTCGATCAATGAAACCAATATCGAGATGCTCTTAAGCACTATATGGTTGCACATGCTAAGTTTTAATGGTCTCTGCAACCTAACAATGCATTTCACAGTAATTATCACTGTGACGATATCACGGCGATAATCATAAGGCAGCTATCATCATTATCATTTCAAAATTCTCATCATTGAAATCGTTAATAACGGCGTAGACCATGATCACATTATTCTAGCTAACATCGCTATCGTCGTCATCTTTTAATTTGAATATTTCGAGGTAGTCTGAGTAGGTACAGGAATTTCCGGTAAACTTTTGGCGCCACCAAAGAATTTGTTTACAGGGTACAGAAGAGTCCATTACTCTTTTCCATTTTGCTTTTTGTTTTTATTTTTATTTGCTTTATTTTTCAAATTTATCTTTTCTATACAATAAATGCTGTTCGTTTTTTATCGGAATCAGTTCAATGCACGATGTATTTAAGGCCGATAATCAAATGTTCTCTGGTATCAGGAGACATCGCAAAGAAGGGTATCAAAACGTGAATACATACACTGACTTCACTAATAATGATGCTGTTTACGAATCATCGTTACTTGGACAGTTTCTGTATTTGCCAAATTAAAACATTTGATTATTCATACGTTCCACTTTCATCACGCTAACGTACGCACAACTATGTCATCAAGATTTTGAATTTCTTAAAGTCTTTTCGTCTATTTCGAATGTTTACTTTTATCTATGTTTGCCTCATTTATGAATAATTATCATTCCCTTAATTTATAGTGTGATAAAATTCAGTAATCTTACCGTATTGTGGTTGCTTGTGCCGATCTCCATGGAGTTAAACTTTTCAACTGATGCAATCTAATTGACTGTACCACAATAGACGGTGAAAATACCGGTTTGTATAAACTCTTTTCTGTTCTTAAATTTATAAAAATTATTGACAAATCTTTTAAAATTCTTGGGACTGCGTTTACTTTTTACATTTGAACTAATATACCAAAACATTTATTTCAGTAATGTCGGTTTAAAGATTAATAAGAGAAGGTATTCCTTCTCTTATTAATCCAACTTCCTTTCTGCGTGGCTTTCCTGAGAGAAATTTTCCGTTAGTAATTTTGATCCATACAGTTTTTCATATTCTTAAATATTTTTTCAAAAAAGCGATCTTTGGAGGAAAACAACGTTACTGCTATAATATTTTAATGTCCACGTTTACTTAAACCGTATTATAGCAGTAACGTTGTTTTCATTCAAAGATCGCTTTTTTTCACTACGAGCATTGATATTTATTCTCACGTATTTATGTCAATATATTGTTTGTGATTGTCCAATTATCAGTTTAACTTCAGACCATCTTTCAGTGCACGTTTGTAATGATCACTGAAGTTAATAAAAAATACGCTTTCATTAAATATGCAGTTTTTGCCAATAATGCGGTAAGGTTATAAGAAATGTGATTCTTCAGGAGTTTCCGGATCAATGTAAGGGAATTATTGTATGCTCAAAAATCAAAGTAATTAGTCCTTAATTTCTGTATCTGGTTGCTGATCTTTATGCAGTTTACTCGAAGAGACTGGTAAACAATCGGATTTCTTTGCCAGTTTAGTCATGATCTCCACTAAAACGATGATGAAGGATGAGTTCACGAAAGCTAATGGTTTGGAATATGAAGAAGATTGCGACATGGATGTGGAAAATAACGACGGTAACTGTTTTGAGAGTCTTTAATATTTTGCATCTGCTAATTTTACATAATCTTGGTTGTTGTTATCACTGTATTCAATAGAAAAAGACAAAGAAACGTTTGGAGCTTGAAATCATTCAGAAAATTTGAGAATACATTGCTTAGGCAATTTCTCTTTAGAACTTAGAAGAGAAAATAATACACAAATCTGTTCAGATTGAAGTGGGGAGTGCTAGACAAAAGAATGCATTATTGTCGATGACTGGTTATTTGTCTTACAAATTTGCCACTTTTTTGCACCTACTTCCATATTGGTTCCTTTTTTACCTCCGGTTTCTAGAAATTAGAAGCTAGAATTTTTCATTTAATTCAGGATCGAGTGTTGGTGGTACCAATGAAGCGAAAGAAGAAAGCGAATCTACTAACAGTGAGATTCTGATATTCATAGTCTCTTCTTTAACACTCATGCATCATTCACCAATTCACTTCCTTTCCCGTAAAATGTACGGTACTACGGGACTTGGGTAACAATGCAGCTCAGATCAAATGGCAAAACAGGACAAATTTTAAAAAAGTCTGAAAAACTTATATTATCATTAAACCGTAACAAATTTGTTAAAGGATTATCTTAACCAAAGTTATAAACTAAATTGAAATGAAATAATTTAATTGGACTTCTTTCAAAAGACAAAAGTCTTCGACATCCTGACTTTGCCACTTAGCCACCACTTCTCGAACTTCCGGATCGTTTCATATGTTTGATATTACTTTGCTACTGTTCTTACACATCATATTGAGTTGGTCTGATGATATTTGACAAAAATAGAAATGTGGTGAATTGAAATAAAAAGAAAAATATATTGCAGATGTTGGCGAGGAGGAAAACGATGAAGGAACGGCAAGCACTTCAGGGAATAATTCATTTCGCACGCAAGTATTTACTACCCAACGGCACAAACCAAATCGGGAAGCGAAAATTCTGGAGACATCCATTGCTAATTTGAAAAAGAAATTGCAGACACAAAGTCTAGCAAATTTCTCAGCTTCTACTACTCACTCTCGTTAGCATACTTATAGTCTATTTAAGAGTCAATACCCCAGTTATATTCAGTTCCAGTCAGTACTTGGCGCTTCATTCAATTTGATTACCCCCCTGTTCGGGTTTCTTTACGGATCAGTTTAATAAAACGATGGAATTGATATCCATCCACAAAGACCCGTGGCAGAACAGAGTGTGACTGTTGCCCGCTGAATGTTTGCCATGTGAGGCTGGAAAGACTGTTGGGCATTGATACTGATGCGTGGTGTTTGTGAAAAAAAAGATTCTACGAGATGAAGAGATATGGATTTAATTTTCTTTTTCGAAATGAAAGATGGATGTCTTTTTGTAATATCTCATGAAATATTAAGAGAATATGGGGATTTTTTGGACTAGAGTTGAGCAAAAAAACGTGAAACATTCTGGAGAAACACTTCTGAATTCATTTCGAGGTGATTTTTTTGTGTTGAAAGATTTCCTATGCAGAGAGAAGAAAATGATTTCAGGTTTGAAGAGAGCGCCTTCAGACACAGGATCAGTGTCAACAGTACGCGGAATAGGGGATCTGTCTCAGGTTACCTGTCGTACAGCTTTACGAATTGCCAACGAAGAAAGTCCATTAGAAATTGAAAATTATTCGAGGGACAGCATCGATGAGGGAAACCAAACGGCTGTTGGTAATGAAAATTTAATTATTTCTGATTATAAATGACCTATGAAGGATCGGAGAAAGAGTACTTTGTATGGTCAGTTGCTATGTATTTAACATTTATCTAATTCTTTATTGCTTTAGTCAGAGACTACACTAAATTCACCTAGGCAATTTATTCCTGATTGGTATCACTACTGAAATCTAATAATTTTTTTTCAACCATCTCTTGATTAAATTAATAGTGCTCATAGTCATTACCATTGAATGTTCTTCAAAAGGGCAAATAAAAACGGATGCGCTGGGAACACCTGCACAGTAGCACAGCATTTTTTTTTTAGAAAGAAGTTTGGCTGCTATGACGAAGTCGAAATACAGTACCTCATCAAACAATCTCTTTAATGATGTCGATGATGATGAAGATAATGAAGGATCAAAAAACGACGCATTTCTGGACAGGATTTTTGGAGAAGCTGGTAAGTCCTTAACGATATTCCATTAATCCTTTTACATCTTGAGTGATTCGAGAATCTTCATGCTGAGAGGTAGAGTCCATTGTTATTTGAAGGAACAGATAACAGTGGTTCAAAGAATTTCGATTTTTGTGATGCCAATGAATCATTTGAAACTTCTTCGAATCTGGGTGGTTACATTTCTAGCGGTATGTTTTTGGGATTTATTCACTGTTTTGACTATTTGGAACAAATGGTTATTCTTGTTGTAACTGTTAAGTATTTAAAAGGCATGATCAGATAAATAGTATAATAATGCAGTAATGGTATTTCTGCCTCTATAATTATCGCTGAAATGATAAGGTTTTTAGATATGACATTGTCTGCGGCATTACGAAGGAAACGCCAACGGCGAAATCCCGTATGGCCGTATTTTATTGTGAAGGATGGAGTGGCAACATGCAAGCATTGTAACTACAGTACGAAATCTGTGTTCAGCACTAATCTGAAAGTACACCTAAGGACACACCATCATGACCTCTTTGAAGAAGTTAGTTTTTAAGATGTAAATGGTCGGAATATTTTTTCTGATTTTAAATTTCTTATTGACATTCAATTTTTAAAAAAGAACAGTTCTGCTAACACTGGATGAATGTAGTGGAGACGACGAAAGATCATACTCATCGTTTGGTTTAGAAAAATAACGTTAATTGAAAATTGTTTGCTACTTGATGTTCGATGAGTTCCGGTCAGAGTGCATAAGCCAAATATTGGACTTCAAGATAGTTTTGATTGCATTGGAAGTCGATCTATATTGTCTTAATCAAATGAACTTGTCTTTGCAGAAAATATCGGAAAACGTCATGTTCCTCCTAGATGAAAACATTGCAAAGTACTGATAAATGTATGCTATGGGTCTTAGTAGCATATGGATTTCTTTGTCGATTTTGAATAGATGCAGAAATCACATGTATAGAGATTGAATGTGATCTTAATGTGAAAAGACATTAATGATCATCAGAGAAAATGTGACAATTGAATGAGTTGGACATGACGATTCAAAATATAGTAATATTAAACTTTCGAGACTCGCAACAATTATTTGGAAGCAATGTCCGAAAATTGGAATTGCAGGTCCTGAAAGCAGAGGAAGAACAACAAGAACAAATTACTTTCCAAAATTCTCTCTTGGCTACGTGTGCGACAACAACAGCAGCAACAGCAAAAACACCCTATATGCATCACGTAACGACTACTGCCTTACCGGCAATTGGAAGGTGTAGCAATAGTGGTAGTAATACTGGTAGTAGTAATGTTAACAATAGTACACTTTCAAGTACGGGATCTAATTTAAATAGCACTGCGGTGCTATTGGGAATACTGAATCAGACCGGTGGCTTTCAAAGTGGTTCGGTAGTTACTTCCACCAATACCGCTACCAGTGCTATCACTGCAATAAGTAATAGAACTCGCACACTGCCTACCACACCTCGGAGCATTTTGAACTTCCCGAAAGCATTTTCGGAACCGCAGCTTCCAATGGATTATCTAAAAACTACACCAGATCTCACGAGAAATTTGCCGGATTTCCTGAAAGCTATCTCAGAAGCTTCAGTAAAACCTGCCTCAAACGCACCATTAAATCAAACCAAAGCGCTTCTTACTGGTGACAATGATAGATTGAAAACACTCCACAAAATATCGCAGAGTAAGTTAGGAGATATAAGAAATATTGATTTGGACATGTCTTTCTTACTCTCTCTCATCTTAGTCTGTTGCCTAATTCTCATTGTGTGAGCATCCAGAACCCTCCCCATGTAACATGGAAATACAGGAAATATTGTGAGGATAATTTCCGTTAGTTTTTTTCGAACTAATCAAGAGAAAAGTCTAGTAAAGATGGAAGCTTGAATATAAATTTAAATTTAAATCTAAATTTAGTTTACTTGCTAGCTCTAACTTTGAGGGGATCGTCGCTAAGTTCTATTCCAACGAAGTACCATCATAAATTTGGTATTTTTGCTGTTTAATAATAATATTTTCTCTTTCTTCATGCTGGCACAAGCCTTCCTGACTTTACAGGCTCCGCTTAATTACCGTGTGAAGCTACTGATTATTCGAAGAAGCTGTTTTGCAGATTCACCGTCGTCTTATAATATAACTTATGCAAGTGGCAGGACTGACAAAATTATTCCCCCAGTGGGTAGCCAATCAGCAATTGTTTTAAAGCGGCGGCGCTTGCGAAGACATCCTGTATGGCGGTTTTTTAAGGATGTTGGTGATGGCAGCAAAGTAACTTTTTCAGCTCATCATTTTTCATTGTAATTCATAAAATTTCAAATAATCCAGCTGCAATATACTAATTATTCTGGAAGTCCTTTTTGTTGGAAGTTCTTTTCAAGTTGTTGCCAAATTTTCGTTTACATAGGTTTCAACTTTTAACTAGCTTAAATCTATGTTTAGATTAATCTGAACGATCCAAATATTCCAAAAATTTGCAGATCGTCTTAAAAATATGGCTTGTTTCAGACGGTAAAATGTGTTAATTGCCCATTCAGCACTTCATCGCCATTCAGTACAAATTTGAAAATGCACCTAAAAGCACACCACAAAAGTGATTATCGATTGATTTTGATACTGGAGTCACGACAACGTCTGGAAGAGGGAATTAGTCCCATTCCAGAATCGGTTCAGGCACCTTCATCTCCCTTGAAAAAGTAGGTTATAATTTGCAACTTATCTCCATGTAAACTATCAGAGAGTAAGGGCAGCTGAATTATCGATCAGTATTATCATTCATAGCCATGAATCGGACTTCATAATTTGTGGTTCCTTCTCCTCGTCTCTTTCTGTCCAGCTTCTTTCCAGTGACTGCCGTTTTCATGGTAGAGTGAATGGAATGCTTCCAAACTAGTTTGAACCCTTCCGAGGAAGCAAGCAAAAGATATAAGTCTAGAACCGAGAAATAATGTATTGCGTATTCAATCGGTGGGAGTGGATTTAAATTACTGCATTCTTTTAGTCAGGTTGAACAAGGTAATTTGTTACCGTATCCGTTGATGCTTCTCCTGAAAAGTTTTCGCATCATATGGTGGGTCGCTGCATGAGCAGAGTAAGGCTAAAAAATGCATGTTGAATTCTCAGAGCAAGGGAGCAAGTACGGGAAATCAGCTTCTGGTTTATAGCATAAAAGGTAGAGGCATTCAGTCCTCTCCAGCATCCGTTATGGACCGTTCTTCAACTCAAAGATAAGATGGCGCTGGTCATCCTTTAAAACCGAAAGTCAAAAGATAGTCTGATCTGTGTTAGACATGTTTGCATGACGACCATACCCTTAAGTTAGTGTTTGGACTTCGATCAGTCGATGATAGAAATGTTCAGTCTTGTTTGTCCTCCCAAAGCTTTTAATAAGCAAGAAAAATACGCCAACTTCTAGCTTTTGGACAAAGAACTGAATGAAAATGGTGAGATTCTAAATCTTTCACTTCTTAATATCTACCTGGTCATGCAGTCAACTTATTTGCATTAAATTTACATTAGACATAAGATATAAGGCTTTAGCTCGAATGTCTTGTTTTAGTACGAAGCTAAGAAGTTGTCACTGTTGGTGTCCTACTGAAATTAGGTAGTCTAGCCTATCAATACGCAGGTAACCAAGCGGATTAAATGGATTTTTTCCTTCCTGTCTTCCGTGAAATTCACACCCAGATCGGCACTTTGGATTTTGCATCATCGGACTAGACAGTTGTAAGCAATTGTAAATTATCTAGAAAGGAAAAAAGGTGTAGGATATGCTGTCATTATCAGGGAACAACTTTATGGCTTTTTTTTGACACATAGTGAAAAAACATCCAGCAACTGGATCACCATTTCTTACATGCAGAAACAGCAGCGAAGATGCAAATATCAGTAGTACGGAAGAAGAACAAACGGAAGCGAAGAAAAGATCCCTGAGGTATGTACTAAAAAATATCTTTGCCATTTCTGATATGAGAGTATATCGAGGTAAAACACATTGGTATCAGACTCCTTTCCTTGAAGTTGATATTAAGGTCCCTCTCCGAACTTGGTATTAGGTAGTTTCTCTCCGTTGGTTAGGTGAGATTCTAAATCTTTCACTTCTTAACATCTACCTGGTCATGCAGGTAAATGTTACATTAAATGTTTGTATTAAATTTACATTAGACATAAAATATAAGGCTTTGGCCCGAATGTCTTGTTTCAATACGAAGCTAAGAAGATGTCACTATTGAGGGCCTACTGAAACTAGATAGTCTAGTCTACCGATACAAACACACATAGAGTTGATATAACACTGCTTTCACTGAATGGACCAGCTAAAAGTATTAATAAACTGAAACATTTTTCCGATTTACTTGACTGTGTTTGACATTTCAGTACAGGGGCTTTTGAGGACGAAAGTTTTATATCTATGACTAATACGGAACGTGTTAAAGCAATGATCGAGATGGCAGCAGCAAGTCAAACGCAGTCGACGGACTTACAATGTTGGTTTATTTTCTATTAGTTTCTTAAATGTTAAACTTCGTGGTAAATTCAGTGGAATTATTCCCGTATAGCACTTCGAGTCTTTTCTTGTAAATTTACGTGGTACGCATAGAAGCAACGTATTGAGATGAAATAAATCTACTAAGACTGTTTCACTATATTTTGTGGTTTGAAATTCAAACTTCTATAAAAACTCGTCAATTCCTCTTTTCTTTTCTCCTTCCTCTTTCTGCTTCCACTCCTTTCCACGTGCATTGCGTTATTAATTCTGTGTTCTTGTTGTAGATGTAATTTACCGAAAATTATCAACGGAAATTACCAGTATGAACATTTCACTAACCATTCGTTATAGTCATTTTATCGTTAAGACTATGTCGAGGAAGAAATTTCGGTCAGATAAAAAGCTTGAGAAAATTTTTTGGTAAAGATTGTGATTCAGCAGAATTTTTGTCTGGATTCAATGAGAAATGATTCCTTTAATTATTTAATCTTTCTCCCTGTGTTTCAAGTTTAATGAGACCCTCACTGTCATTAAATATAGCAATAGTTTTCAACACTTCGGGATTTTAAGAATCCAATCGTAAAACTCCAAAAGCTAGGCCTTAAATATCTGGTGGCTACACTGGAGGTAGAATTATATAGTAATGAAAATAGATCCTCTTTTTTGTCTCCATTTCCTATACTTTTTTTCCTTACATAAACATGTCCCATCCTCGTTTTGTTTGTTAGAAAAACACAGTCTAATTGGAGAAATCCATGTGCGAGATAAGAAAGGATCTGAATTCTGATTGGCCATGTAAAGATATCTTCTGATATTATGAAAATGCTTATTTAACTACGATTCAGATCCAAATGTTGATTACGCTGCAATTGGTAGTACAAATAGAACCGCTAGTTTTGGTTCGGATGAAACATCAAACTTAGTCGACACCAATTTGCTGATGCGTCTTGGTCTCGCGAAGTCGAACTTAATATCATCAAAACCACCTCTACAGAATAAATTTCTAAATACTCAGTCCATAGTCAGTGGAAGCGCTATTCGAAATCATCTGGTGAATGCACACGTTTCAACTGCATTGGATACAACGAAGTCTGTTAGGTGGCTGTTTTAGCATAATTTAAAAGTCCTAAAATTACAATTATAATTATAATTACTCATTCTCTTCTTTTCTCTGCAAATCAATTGAGGCATGTGAATTGGCTTTTTCTTTCAAATTTTTTTTGCTTTGTTTCCAGAAAACAATTTTTTCTGTTTTCTTCTATTTCATTATTTATTTCAGAACAATAAGTAAAAGATTGCCTACAGGCGAAGTAGTGAAAGTACGCCAAACACGTAAAAGCGTTGAAAATCCAATTACTAGCATAACTGCCACTACCTCTGCTGCAGCAACTGCTACCATTAATACCACAAAACCAATTGTGCCATCTCGTGACCTAACAGCTACAGGTTTCACCGATGAACAGTTTAATGCTGTCAAGTCTGCTAGAGATATTGCTCTCGCGAAGTTTTTAATTAGAGCAAATGCGTTCCAGTTACTTGATCTACCTGAATTTAAGGTATTTCTATTAATACTTCCGTGCTTTTCATCAAAGTTTTCTTTATGAGGCACAATGATCTGGATGGGTTTTTCATTGGTTATAAAAAGTTTTCATATGAATTTCAATGAATTAAAAAAAACTTTAGTCGACCACATGAAATTCATGTGAACCATTCTTTGTATCATTGTGCCACAACCACAGACAGTTTCAGCCACCTCATTATTAAACCGTTTGAGAAACATCTAACTCTGGTTGCGATTCGTAACCTCAGTTACATTTCAGCATTATTATTTTTTTCACAAAAATCATTTGCAATAAACAGCCTCGATCGGTTGTTGGCAACAGGAACAGTGTGTTCCGCAACGTGAATTTTTTACTTGTAGTAATAAGGTACTTTATCTCTCTAAAAACCTATTTAAAATTTTCTCCTACCCACCAAAATTTCTATAGTCTTCATGGCCTCTTTCTCTCTATTTCTACATTACTCTTTTAATGCGTTAATATTAAAAAGATGGCGTAAGTTTTCCGAAACCTTTAAAGTCGTCGTTGGTACCTTATATACAAGTTCTTTTTAGCAATTTGTGGATGTATTGGATCCCACTTATCAAATACCTCAGAGTGATTATTTGAAACGATTGTTGGAATCTAAAACGGGTGATCGTGGTCTATCATCAGAACATCTGAATATCGTTCAAGAGGAGGGAGAATAATGTGCATGACAAGTGGTACGGCACGTTAACCAATTATGTAATTCCGTTAACTTGTCTCTCCAAAAGAAAGAACTGCCTATACTTTAATTTGTCGTATCTTTTGACCAATCATGCCTTAAGTATTATAGCTTTCTTATTAATGTAGGCAAAATTTGAGTTCAAGTGTTGGGTGCTTATCGTTTATTTTAAAGATGCCTTTTTCCATCCTTTTATATCTCTTTACAGGAAATAGATTTACTTATGTTCAACTTCGGTTACAGTACTACATCTGTACACATGATCAAAGGCACTGGAAACTTTGTAAATGATGAGGTATATGCTTGGAACATCAGCGAATAAACCTCATTCCAGCTACTATGAATCTTCAGAAGATTATAAGAAGGCTTGTGACATTTTTTTTTTCATTTTCTATGGCCTTTTAATACTTGAAAGACATTATTTTTCAGTTGAATCAGGCTTTTCTATTTCCCGTTTATAAATATTAAACGGTTAATTCGATCGATCATATGCTTTTAAACCATATTACCTACTGCGATTTGTTAAATGCTTTTTGTGAAATTTTTAACCTCACAACATAGCGAGTTCTTTCTGCCTTGTAGCCGTTGATCTTTATTCCTTACATTTATTATTTCATCACTTTTCAATGAGCATTTCGAAATTGAAGCCATTTTTGTAACTCATCCGCTGTATCTAATACAGAATATCTCTGCCTGCGAATTATTACTCATTTTTTTTCGTCAAAAGGGATACGTATGTTGTTATGTTAGGCATTTATGAATCTGTGAGAATTTTATACTCATATTCAGCGAAAAATTGATGCTATGCCAGATTCTCTAATTAGGACTTCCGTTTCAGCACTCCATGACTGCCAAACATTAATCATGCAATGCTAGTGAAAGAAGTAGTACAGAAGTTGAAGGCACATCACTTTTTATCGCTTCATATCATTCATATCAATTGCTCAAATCATTCTTCTGATGGCCTATTATTTTTCATGCAATGTACGAATAAGGTCCTTATTAAATCAGGATTCATTTTTGTTAAATATATTGTTCTATTTGCTACAGCGTGCATTTTGCTTCTTACACTCTCTCATAGTTGCTAAAAACACTTGTCTTGTTCTGCAGCTGCAAAGCATGTTGCACACCAAAATATTAGTGCCCGTGCATTATGTGATTGCCTCACATATCGCACTAGCAAGAAAATGCTTTAAGGAATATGGGCTAACTTTTATTCTGTTGGTACTTCTTAAGATCGTTACCTTAGAATTATCTCCTATAAGTGGCCATGTAATGACTACTTTTCCAAATTTCCTGAAATTTAATCTCAAATTGTTCTCAATGGAAAAGTGCAATCGTCCTTGCCCATCATTTCTGTCAATGTCAAAGAATCATTGCCTTTATTTTAGAAAGTTTGTTGATGAATGTGCCTAAATATGCCTGATTTAATTTGCACTGAATCTGAAATAAATTCAATTTGTTATAATGTTTAGTAGTTTTCTTGAAATGAGTACAACAGATGAATGAGTATCCAACAGATCATCTTTAGTCACAAGGAAGAATGGTAATAATAATCGGTTAAATGACTATTTTCACATATATATTTGGTAATGGAAGTAATTTATTAATCGAATTGACAATAATTCAGTGTGAGATGCACATTTATTTTGAAATCCATGGGAAGTAATCTGTCATTCTTCATATCAATCAAAAGAAGAAAGAAAATATTTTCTGGAAATGGCGTTTTACAACCTTATTGACTAGTTGGTATTCTATTTTACGGATTCAATTCTTCCTTAGCTCCTAGCAATAACGCAAATTAAATCTTCAAATCAAATCAAAATACTTGGACATACAATGGAACTGCATGGGCAAAGATATACATACAGTTAGCTGAAAATTAAACAAAATATTAAAATACCAGTACTCCACCCGTTCTCCCGTTAAAGCTCTCATGGCTGAATGGTTTTGATAGCAGTGCTGCTGGTGAGAAAAATGCTGATTGCTGTCCGGAATCCGTAGAGCGTTTCTTCCTGATTAAAGGTCTTAGAGCGGGAGATCGCGTCCAGTTGAAATCTTCCGAATTTTGGACGTATGAAAAAGTTAACCGAGGAGTGGAAACGGACAGATGGTTAATGGGATGTCCATTACTCATTCGACCGAACGAAATGTTGTTCTGCTGTAGATGAATCATCTTCACAAATTCTCGAATGTTCATTGGTGAAGGGGAATCACCCATCAACGATGTTTTTGACTGGCAAACTCGAATTCTATCCCAGTGTTGACAACCCTGGCTGAGACGAGATAACAGTCCTGATATCATACCACCTCCTCCTAGTTCACCTCGACGATAACGAGCCATAAATGAAGATGAGGTGGATGGTTTGAAACTGGAGGTACTACCGACACCCGATTCGGCGTAACTGAAACTGATTCAGCCAATATGGGCATGAGTATGTGTAACGAAAACATTTAAATACGACTACTGTGGCAAGGAGAAGTTACGTAATGGCGCAAGCATGCATGCGTCACTTTTATGCACCGATGTTTTTTACTTATCGCTTATCAATAACATCGCTGAGAATAGCGAAAAACTTACCTTGACTCCGCCTGTTTCTTTGATCTGTGATTTGCGCATATGACATCGTGCTGTTGATCGTTATATGAGTTTTGATATGTGCGATCTATCAATGTACACCAGTCAGCACATGGAGCTCTGATCCACGAATGCTGCAGGATTGTGTCTAGGGTGCATCGCTTATTCGGTTCGAAGCGCAGACATTGATTGATCAAATCCATGGCACCTGAAGAAAATGGTTTTTGCTTCAAAAACTGAAAATTCCAGAAAATTCCTTCAAAACTTGACTTGAAACTTGAGAAAATTCCTTCGAAACTCGAGTGGAATGTGGAGTTGCTAAAAATTAATCTATTTTCCAGTTCAAGCATGCTACATAATACAGGTTAAAACCTTGAAATATGGAACAGAGTTGCTTCTCATTGCGTTTATTGCGCTTCCAGAAACTTACTTTTGCTAACTTGTGCATAAGATGGTAATGGTCTTAGTAGATGTGATGTGCAAATCTCCTTTTCATCACGAAATGGCAACCTTCCATTGAGCATGTTGTAGAGCAGGACACCCAACGACCACACTGCTGCTTCGCGACCCAAATACATCGAGTGCATGAACCATTCCGGTGGACAATACAAACGAGTTCCTGAAACGTACCATTCTCATCAATGAAAAGCCATGAAAGCTGATTTCAGTCTTCAGTCAAATGATTTGAATGCTATGCTGTTATTGAAGTTATATCAGCTCTAACTGGCCACTCTCCGCTGGTTGTTAAATTTAAGAAGCTCATTTCACCTGAATTCACACAGTTCGTTTTAATTGGCTAATATCCCATAGAACAAATTCAGTACCATTCATAGTACCTACGAGGAAGTAACTGTCCAAGTAATAGCAAAGAATTTGTTGTTTTGAATCTGAATGTATTTTGCGAAAGTGAAATTCTCTAAATCATTTGGACAGCATTACTTTAATAAAGAGATACCCTGGAAATCAGTATAGTGATTCTTCTTGAGCAGAGTTGCAGCGCCAAAATCAACCAATGATGTTTCGCCATTCACCAAATCAATCACTATATTTTCGTCCTGAAATGTTAGCTTTAAAATTTAGTTAAAAATAATGCATAAAAATTAATTAGTTTCAGTGTAAAACAAAGAGCTGTCAAGTATAATATGCTCTCCACTTACTCCGACCCGTATTTCAGTATGGTTATATTGAGTAGGATGATGAAAACCGCTCATGATGATCACTGATGCCCCAGTATGCTAAAATTTCGAGAAGCATATTTGAGATGTAAATCAATTTTCCAAAAAAATATTTTTGAAAAAAATGAAGAGTATTTTAAAAAAGAAGCACAAAGAAACGATTAGAAAAGAAACAGCAATTACTTTTCCAGTCGTTTCTTTGTTCACATCCTTATACAATAGCAGTGCAGACCTTAAGATCACGATGCAATACTTGCTGCTGGGCACAGTCGCGAACAGTTAGAACGATTTGTCGGAACAAAAATCGCGTAAGCTGGAAAACATTGCAATGAGTCATAAGATTTAGTTTGAAATTAATTTTGAATCTTTTCAATGCTTGGTAACATTGTGAACATCTTCCAACTGTTACACTGCCAAGTAGAAGGTAACTACTTAAGTACAATTCAAGTTTTAATATGTCATTTCTTCCCAAGTAATCACTGTTTTATTTTAATCATGCATACTTGTTAAACTTACATCTTCATCCAACTTCTTATGACTTTTAATAAAATCGAACAAGTCGACGCATGGATATGGACGTGTCATTACAATCAAAAAACCTTCCGGCATACTGTACCAATCCAGTAGTTTTATCACTCCCGGGACATTAATACACCGTGCTAACATGCAAATTTCCATCGGTAATCGCTCATCTTCTAACTGAAGTGGATATTTGCAACCACCCAGTAAAATCGCATCATTGCCAGAACTGTTAGCTTGGTTTCGAACTTGTACGGATGACAAAAACAAATATTACCCTTCCCCAATTATGAACTTGATCACGATCAATGAATTTGATAGCAACCGGAAGTTCATCACAAATCCGGGTTCCACGATAGACTACCCCAAAACCACCACGACCAAGTTCTCCTTTAAGCTTGTAGTGTTTCTTGAAATTCGACAGACCACGACCTAAAGTTTTGTTACTAAGATTTGTTGTTACTGAAAAGGTATTCATGTTTGTGCATGTTAACAAGTTTCTACCCAATACGTATCTATCTGTATGGATAATTTCCAATTTAACTATTTACTTTAAAATTTACTAAATTTTGAATTTTTCGATGCGATATTTTGGAGCTTACTCGAACTCATCAAAGAATAGGTTCATCTAATCATAGAACAAAATCAACGTTTACACTTCTTTTTTGATTTGAATTAATTTAGAAACCCTCGTTGTTACAAAAAATACAATAAAGAATACCATTTAGGAGTACTTTCAGGTTGTACAATTGTACTGTCGCAAGTTTTTTTACTTTCTTGGCGATATGTGCCATAATGACCTATCATTTAATGAGACAGTTTTTCGCCACAGCTGAGCAGAGACTCCAATGTAGCAATGGACTGTTATCGAATGCGAAGCAAATGTTTTGATGGTATTTGCTATTTCTAAAGATTATATACAAATTAAATTAAATGTATTTATTGGGAATAGATGAAAAAATCAGGTATTAGATACAATGGGTGGATCATAATAAAAATCCTGATTGAAAACCTAATTTAATTTGTATATGCATAAAAAACCCTGATTTGTACATGCATAGCTTTTCAAGTGAGGCATTGAAACAGAAAAAGCAAAGAGGAGAAAAAGGAAAGAAATCGATTTTAATTTCAGCTGATTCAGAAAGAAAACCGTAGATTGGAAAACTTGACTAAATCAATTACATAATATTCTCAGAAAGATGAAAAAGATTATATTAAAGAAAAGCCAAGCTTTGCTATAGTTTCCAGTGTTCAAAAATTTATTTTTCCAAAACAAAATTCTTTGCTTATTAGACAAAGTTCAAGAATCTGTTACAGTCAAAAAACATAGGATTAATACAAGTTATAATCAAATCCAGTAATTGCTGATTAATGAGAGAAATGTACTTAGGAAACGATGATTACATTGTTTTCAAAAATAAAAGTAAAAAAGTATTATCAGTTGTTTAAAAATAATGACTGGAGAAATAAGTTAAATTATTTGTGGTTTTTATTGCTTATAAAATCTTTCTATCCTTATTCATTACTTCGAGTTTACTTTTTTTCGGAAATTTGGTAAACCAATAGTTGGACGGATGAAGTTAACGAAAAATTTAAAATTTCTTGATTTTTAATAAAGACAGCTATACTATGCAAGCTGATTTCACAGTAACTTTATCATATTTGACAGTCTGCATAAGTATACTAAATGAATTAGGCAGTTCCTAGCTATGGCAAAAAATAATGTTTTACGCGCTACATGAAAGAAGGAGAGATGGTGCAATGCGTTACTGTCTTTTAAAGTTCTTTGTAGTTGAATTATAAGTAGCGGTGGTATTGAAAATAACAGTTGTAATGGTAACGGAACTGAAGGTTATTAGAAGAATTAACAAACAGGAACATTTGGAATGAGGATTGAGTGACAGTTATCGGCAACAGGACTGAGATGAATTCAATGAAGGGTACGGAGATAGGTTATTTTGACAATTTATAGTTTTTCTAAACAAATAAGCAGTACTCCATCCATTCATCTGAACAGAATTATCTATTAGCATCTATTATGCTCCATCTAGTCTAATCACGTGAAACTATTGCGACTAGCCGGACAGTTCTATTATTACTTCTGAAAAAAAAAGTGATAGATGAAAAGATTAGATGCTAACTAAAAGGAATTAAATTTTTATAAAATTTCAGCTTTCTGCAATAATACAACAATAGTTCTCCACTTCTCCAATTTTACTTCTGCTAAATGTAACAAGAAGGAGCATTATTTAGCGCAAAAATAGCTTTCGAATAGAGGCGATACATTGTTTTTGTAAGTCATAAGCCAATTAATTTTTCGACAAATTTTTAAGCCGGATAAATCGAAATTGTACAGTGTCTAGTAATAGAAGAAACACGATAACAATTAATTCAGGTCGAGATTTAATATAATCGAATGACTGATTTGAACTGAGGAGAAATCATTTCTCAAGCAAAAATAGTAAAATAACACTTATGTGTAGAAGGTCTATCAGATATTCAAATCATGAAAAAAAATTTTTAGGTTACTTCGGTAGCTCATTCTGCTAAAAACAGCAAAACTGTTCGAAATTATGATTTTAAAGAAATAAAAAACACAACTATAATGAAGCAAATGAAAAGTAGGGCGATAGTTTTTAAAATGAATTCAGAATTTATTAATTTTTTTAAGCGGTCAGTCGTGATGGGAAATCTTGATGGGAGATTCAATATATGTAAAGGAAGCCAGTCTTCGTCAATCCCATATTTACGATTTACGCAGGAGTTTAGAGACCTGAACTGTGTAAATGTGTAGGAAAATAAAAAAATGTGTAGGAAAATAATTTAAGATGAGTCTTGAATCCTCTTATTAGCTCTTTCTTAACAAAATGATGCAGTCATGATAAAGTTAATGCATTTCTATTCCTCTGTAGCCTAAAAAATTTTGCATTAGCAGAATTTCCTGCAAAATCCTGCATATAAGTTCCTCGGAGGCCAAATCATGATTTTTACTGGTAGCAAATATGGAAGATCAAGAAATTGCAAAGTGATATATTACTTCATGCTTCAACTCACCTTTTTTCTCCTTCTGTTTCTTTCTCTCTCTGTCCTTCAAGGCGGAATGTAGAAGGCAAAGACAAAAATGCTGGAAGTGCTAAACAAAAATAGAGATAAAATGATAGTATGACGGAGAGTAGCAAATCACGACAAAGCTGACACGATCGCTTCCTTCCCTGATATATTTAGCAATGTGCACACTCTCTCGGCAACCAATATTTCGGGTTGATTTCCTTCAAAACAAGCGCGACAATCTTAAATCACCACTTTCATCATTTCTCCCTCTCGCACAATTTTTAACGATCTATTTCTGCAGAAAATTTGCAACATTATGTAACAGTATTTCTTGTTTATTTTTGCGTCAACAACAGGGAAATATCTCGCGATGATACCCAGTGGTAAGTGGAAAAATATGATTCCAAATCAAACCATTTTTTGATCTTTGATTTGGCTCGAAAAAAAACAAAATGATAGAGGAAACATTTCTGAAATACTCAATCATATTATATTAGCTCATAAGATTTCACGATAAATCTCAAATAAAATAGCTTTATTCGTTATCTACTCTTTTATTCTCCATCTTAGTTTCGAATTTCGATTCTTTTGAACTTCACCACTTTCATTTCTGTGATATCATTTTTACCAGATATGTTATAAAACTGCCATTGGGGCGCTTAATTTATATCGAATAAAACTTGTAGTTGTACCAAAACAATGTTGTCGTACTTTTTCGTTTTTATAATTTTTAAACAAAAATTTTTTTTGAGCGATCACACAACATTCTTCACCTTCACAATAACTACGATGACCAAGAACCTACATTTTATTCAAACATCATTTACAAACTTCACATCTTTATACAGCGACACATAGTTATGATTTATTGCAAGTTTTTCAGATCATAGATTAGTATAATGAGTGAAATTAAACACTGGATTAGTAAATAACGCAACCTGATGGATTATTAATATTATCAGTAGATACTTTAATTTACATTAACCTTCTCAGTGAAGAGAAGATACAATAATTACGGAAAGAAATTACAGCGCATAAGCGAGGCTTGTAATCCTTTAAGAGTCCAATTTAAAGTACTTATTCATATATAATGTCATTTCATTATAAAAATATCAAATGCCGGAAAACTGTTTTCATTATCTCATATTCACAATGTGATATGAACTGCACGCTTTGCAGCCTACCGAAATTATGTGGAATTGGGCAAACCCGATTCAAACAGTAGGTCAGCAACCGGTTTACAAATTTTAAAAAGTTGTGTTAAGAAACAATGACTGCTTTTTGAGTTGTTCAATCCAGACTGCTATGAAAATTACCACCCCATGTTAAATGGAGCGCGAGAGTGTGGGAATTGACGGGAATTGTTTCGAAGTGATGTGAGTGGTGCGCGTCTAAGTTGGGTGAAAAGATGGTGAGAAAGTTTGGAGACGTTAGTAAGAAGGAACTGTTATACTTCAAAGAATAGAAAAAGTAAACTCTCTGAGTGACGTTGACGAAAAGGCTTATGGGGGCACACCTATCTCTTCTTTCATTCCTTGGAAGACAGTTAATTAATCATAAGACAACAGGAATTAGCTTGTCAGTCTCTTCATGGTCGATGGCCTTTTGTACTCCAAACATTGGGTATGATACAGTACAGAATAATATTTCTCAAAGAGTGCACAAATGTTTCATGTGGCTGCATTTTTCGTTTTACTAACCTTAATTTTTATATGCGTAAATTCCTGAAAAGCTTTCAATTTTTGCTACCTTCCAGAAAAACTTGATACATGATAAGAAGTACCAACTAAAGTTTCTTTCAGCTGCGGACTAAATTTTCTAGGGTCAGTGGAAAACTTACAAATCTCGAGTTCTTTCTTCTATACCAATATTATATACCAATAATTGGGGAAGGTTCACAATTAAGATATGAGGGGACAAGAAACAAAAAACAGACGCGATGAAATTGAAAAAAGTAATGTTTAATTGTAAAAAAAAACACAACCTTCACTCATCTTGATGATTTATTAGGTTCATCTTTCCTTTGATTTTAAAAAGGAAAAATATGATAATCTGTCTGTCACATTTTATTTTTCTTCTACTCCAAAAAGGATGAATACACTGTTGGAAGTTAATTTCGTATCCACTGCTTCTGTCCATATCGCAAGAAATTTTATGTTTGCATATGTGCATAATTCCTTCATGTAACTTGAGCATTTGTTTACCAAACTGGGGAATGGAATTTCCGTACAATTCGTTACTTTTGTAATTCTTAGAAGGATAACAGTAAACTAAGAACTGTCAAGATGTGGTTTATATTAATAATTCTATAACAATAAATAAATGAATCATAACAATGAATCAATGATCGTATACTTATCCTACTATGCAAGCTTAAAAATTTCAATTCCTGGACGGGAATTAATCGTATTTTTCAACTACTCCAAAACTAACGAAACTTGGCAATAGTTTTATTAATAGAAAGAAATCAAAATAGAAATCGATCATTGAAAGAAACAAATGAGATGTTGTTGTTCGGCTCGATGTTACGATTCATTTCCATCTCTATTTTTGCAGTGAATTAATGTCGTTCACAAATTACATGTTATTAAAGATTCAGCAAGACATTCTTATAACGGAGCAATTTTTTTATTATTTGAATGAAAATTGTGATACTCTTAACCGCTCACTTCTACTTTTCCTTACACAAACTAATCATCGTCATTATTGTCCATCAAATGACCTTTACTTTACTCATCTTGCCTTCTCTATACATGTCTTGTATGACGTGGATATTCGTTGGCAAAATTCGAGTAGAAAAGTTGCAGAATAATCATCCCAAATCACTCCAGAGAAAATAAAGCATAAAACAATTGTGACAATTGTGACGCCAGCAGAAAATGCGGTAAAGCTGAATTAAACCTTTGAGAAACACAAAACAATATCCAAATATGTCATGACGATGAGATTGAAGTGATGTTAAGATAGAGTGAATGAACAGAATATTTGGTGGGAGCAAAAAGCGATGGGTAATGTCGGTGACGCCAAACAAGGTTTTCGAAATGTCTAGAATATTGATGGGAAATGGTTGACAACCTACGACAAAAAGATAGAGACAGAATGTCAGACAATCAAGAAGACATACTCCAAAGTTTCATACCTTCCTATCGTGATCAGGTAAATGAAAAAAAAAAAAAAAACCAAGCCTCCTACTCGACAGTTTTTTCAGCAAAGATACTATACCCTCTGCTTACTGCTACAACTACAACTACCAACAACAATAACAACAACAACAACAACAACAAACAACAAGGAATCTACCAGTCTATCTGTATGTGAACAAAAGATATGGAACAGATTTAGAAATACAAAGAAAGGCTCCTACTGTGACCCAGTTTGCTGGTGAATAGACTGGCTGTGCGTATAGCGGTAATGGAAGTAAACCAGAATTTCCTGATACAACGATAAAGTGGAATAATTGAAAGTTGTAGGTTGCATGGTGAATATTGATTAATTTCAAGAGTCTTTCGGTTCTCGAAAGTGAGTGAACACTACGGTAGCACCGCTTACATGTCATTAGGGAGGACATTAAAAGCCTAGCAGTCGGTAACTCTTTGCTAGTATCAGTTAAAATAATTAATAGAAACTCAATATTCACGGAACTGGTGTCGATCGCTCACCGTACTGACCTTGGTACCGTGTAGATGACGAAATGGTGAGAGACCGCCAGGGACATCAAATCAACGTTATTGAATTATCGGCATTTACAGATGAAATTTGCAGTAGAGAGAAGAAATCGAAAAAATTCATTTTTTAGTGTGGTTTGAGTGGTGCATGTGAAGCAAAGAATGTTGGTGAATCTTCCGTAACTTGGCAAGTTACTGAAAGTTTTCATTAAATCACTTTGCAACATTCTTCTGCCTGCGAACTTTATTATCTATGAACTTGAAAGTATTATGCTGTAATGCTGTAATGATATAGAAAGTAGAAGAGAATCGAACTGGTTGCATGAAAGGGAAATGATCATGAAGGACTACAATGAGCTTTTCCATGCTCAAAAATAAATCATAAACAGTCAATTTTACGTCGCTGAATATTTTACTGCATTTTACAGAAGTGCTCTCCTTTTCTTCTCGACTAAACTTTGAAAAAATCCCTGAATATTTTCAACTCGGAGTCTACAGAGAAAAAACAAAACCTTATATGGAGTATCAATCAATTACAGAATTTGAAACATTGAAATATTTTGCACCATGACTTTTCTGATGGAGAACTCTATAAGACTAAAATGATTAAGACAATCTTTGAGAGCGCTTTTAATCTTGGGCAAAAGGTAAGGTTGTTGGAAGAAGAAGATGCAGAATGACAACAACCATGATAATATCATAATGGATCACAGTGGTGATGACGATATCTCAAGTGCATTAATCAAAACAGCTAAATAGATGATAGACTGGACAAAGATGTTACCACATACAACTAGAAAAACAATTTAAGATTAGTAGCTTTCATGCTTTTAGAATTGACTTTACCCTGCTACTATGAGAATAACCAAAGATGAATATGATGAATATCACAACCTGAAAAATTCAGACTTCCTTCCGTTAAAACTAGAAATGAAGAATGAAACAAAACGGACGAATATTGTTTTGAAAATTCCAGACAATAAGTTTCAATGAAATTGCAATTTTGCACTGCCATCCTTGTTAAAATAGTTTTGCAGGATTTAAAAAAGAAACAACCGTATGAAGTGAAGGATGAATCTCTAAGAACTAGGGGATAGATTGGATGCGTTAACTTGTTAAAATAGTTTTCATGAACGTAAACGAGTTTAGGAACTTTGGTAAATCGGTATGAAGCAAAAGGAACAATAGTAGTGGGCAGCAGCAAATTGCTTTATTCCATATAATTAATGGTTGAACGTTTCTTTATGAATACTCTCTTGTCGCGTGGGGAGAGAAGCATTCATGCCCTAATGAGGTTGAGATCTATGCTGGTGATAGCACATACCTTTGGTATGGTTTCCAATGCCAGACGGATCTTAACTGATGGATCGAACAAAGTGTGTCCAGAGGCATGATGGGCTGGCTAACCTTCCGGCAACTGTTCTAGGAAAAGGACAACTCTAGCTCCAAATCCGCAGATGGAGTTCATTTAGCCTTCCAAGGCCATCCATCTAAAAGAAGAATACTCTAAGTAAATCTACATCCTGAGAACTTTGTTATCATCGTCTTAGCTCATTAGGCCCTGCAGATGAACCTTCGGAGTAAAGGGTGGGGACATTCCGCGCACGCTGCGCCTTGCCTAAAAAATCTCACTGCGGCCAAAGGGTATACTCACATTCGTAGCGCTTGCAGTAAGCGTAGGGCAAAGTCTTTCCCAAATCTTCGTGAAGCGTAATCATGATTATGAATAATGAAATTGATTTTAATTCTAAGAAATCTTAATTTTCTTCCAATTTTAATACAAGTAATAAACTATGAAGACCAATTCTTGCTACAGTCTTCCCTATCGTTACATTGAAAGGATCAATGTAAGATAAATGATCATGTATATCAGAGCAAAATGAGTGGAATCTTCTTTTAATATATCTTGGAACCATCGGAAACAATCGAAATACAAAAATTAAAGTTAGAATTCAGAAACTTGATGCGTACTTCAAAAGTTCCATTTTTTATTTATAGCTTCTTTTTAATTATAGCATTTGTACTAGTGCTAACAAACTTATTTTATATAAACTTTCCGGATTACCATCTTCAGAAGAAATATCAGCAATGAATAATTTCATGAAATTTAATCAGCAAAAATAGAATGAGAGACAATGAAGAACTTAAAAATAGTTAAAGTTCAAAAAATAAAAATGGATTAATAAATTTAAGCGAGCAGATATCAGAAATAAAATCTGATGTACTTATGAAGTGTAAAAGGTATTTGAAGTCATCACATTTTTCTCATCACTTTCCATTATCAAAGTTTCTCTTCTTCAGCTACATTTTGATTCATTGAACCTTGGAAGATAATGCATTAGAAGACTTGAAAAAGTTACCAGTGTTATTATTTACATCTATCGTACTTTTCATAAGAAAACAGAGAAACCATTTTTTTTCCTTCGAAGGTCAAAATTACGAGGCACTTTAAGGATTAAGTTCGAAGCAATTAAGGCTATCTTGCGATTCGATCCGTGCCTTTGCTGTGTTGTTCGCATTTCCATTTCCAAGTGATTTGGTAGATTTCCAGTAAGAATGATCTTTCTGATAGCTCCGGAACTCATTGTATTGCTCCGAAGCAATGCATTAATAGTAATAATGTAGCACGCAACTCACATAAGCAGGTCCGATCTTAAACTCCCCCAAGTACAGTTCAAATTCAGAGAGGTGTTGAATTTTATGAATAAAATTAAGTTTTCAAATGAAGGATAAGAAATATAATAGAAAGCTACTACTTGCTCTTACTACATTCTTCGCTGTTAAGAAGACACTTTCCCTTGTTTGTTTCCGATATCCGAACATTTGTAGAAAACATCCTGGATCGAACTCATTCAAATCTTCTGGCATCGGACGATCCTTTGTCTCAGGTGCTGTGAGCAAAATTATTGCTGCGCTAAGGGAAACTACTGCTACTATCACCTGTGGTGCTTGAGGGCTTATACTTTTCTGCAATAAGATAAGACTGTTATTACCACGCAATATGACAAATAATAATCCTTATAGGCAAATGCCCTAGAGCTCTGAAGTGGAATACAGAATAGAAGGCATTTAATTTGAACGGTGCTCGCAAGGCATGACAGTATTTATATTCCTGTTTATAAGAGAAAATGGAGCTTCACCTATTCCATCCCCACTATAGTATCCTATGGTAACTACAGTTATGCTGAAGTTCAGCCGAAAATTTTTTTTTGATAAACCAATCAGTGAAAAAGAAAACAAAGGAAAATAGCATCACTTTTGCAACTTGTTATGCCTTTGTGATCCTAATCTTATTCTTATTCCCTTTAACAGTCATATCATAATCTCAGAAGGTCTTGAGCAAAAGCCTTACGATTTCATTAATGCTCACTATTTAACTTTGCTGTATTCCTTTCATACTCTATTTATCAATAAAATTCCTGAGTAACAAGAACTGATATTCTGATAGCAACCTACAAGCAAGGGTAAATAAGGTGCCAAGAAGGCACCAATGTCTCCGAAAAACTGCACAGTTCCATAGAATATATTGCGTACTGTTGTAGGACTCATTTCAGCAAGCATCAATGGCTGCGCAACCCAAATGAAACTATTGAAAAACCTGGCTATTACGGCAAGCGATATTTGCATTATTCCATTACCTGCAGTGATTTCGTCAACATATCTTAAATGAGCAATGGAAGTAAATGTCCATCGTGCCATGGAAGTAAATGTCACCGATTACCTGGAAAAAGTATAGCCAAGAGAAGTAGTATAAATTGCATAGAGAAGGACCATATGGTGATAGCACGTCGTCCAAATTTAAGTAATAACATCACAGCTAACAAACCACCAGGCAACTCGATGAAACCAGATAAGAAATAACCGGTGAAACTGTCGTCACTTAATGTTGTGCTTAAGAGTGCCATAGCCCAGTAGGATATATTCATTGATATCCTAAAATTAAAAACCTGGACTCTCTTTGATTTCTAAAATAAACGGAATTAATTTACAATAATTATTGTTCGTAAATTACACAGAGGAAAACAAACGAACATCACATAGCACTGCACGAACAAATGAAAAAGCGCCACTCTGTTGCAAAGAACATCGATAAGAGTACGAGATTTATTCTGATTATCAGATTGTTGAGAGTCCAATTCACATTTACTCAAATCAAGCTTAACATTGTTGTAACGACAAGCATCTTTAATATATCTAAAATAAATATTAAATATCATTTATCATTGAAAATTTTGTATTTGTGCCGTAAAAAACGGTTTCAAAGATAATTTTATATTTAAATCTGTTTTGTTTCAAATTAATGACTTATAAGTTAAAGATGGAAGATTAGCATGTTAGCAATCGTGCCAGAAGTACTTTACTAATTCGCTTTGTGCTTTCTATTTGGATAAAAAAATGATTGAACTTTTCCGATTGTATCTTAGCAGAACTGACCTCATCTTTTGAAGTCATTTTTAATCTTATAATACTCAGACTCTTTTCTACGCGCTTTTTGACATGAATAACACAAACAGTACTGAGAACTCCGTTCCATCCACTAACATCTTATAAATACAAATGGGAGTGACCATTATTTCTTCCGCCGACATATTCGAAGGTGAACAATCAGAAAAATTTACTTTTCTATGCCTTTATGTTTATTGTGGGTTATTGACCAATATGGTGATTCCGGCAGTAACCTGAAATCAGACTGATCACAGAAACTATCATGCAATCGAATCACTTTCACATTTAAGACAATCGTATTTCTCTGCTACTTTTTAAGGACAAAGAGTAAAAAAAATCCGGGAAGTTATTTATTGTTTGAGAGAAGCTGGTCTGGAGATCCAAACGGTTTCTTCCTCTTGAAGTATTTAATAATCCTCACAGTTACTCACACAGTTTTATTTGGACTTTCTTTAATGCATCTTAGCAGAACTGAACCCCAAAGGATGCAGGTCTCCAAGGTAAACAGCCTCTAGTCTATAGAATATAGGTCTGCTAAGACGCATTAGAGAAATCACAGCTGAAGTAATTTGAACAACTTAGATAAGCATAAAGGATGACTAGGACGAACCAATAATATAAGGCACTAAGTGTACTTGGGATAGATATCGCGAAGTACAACCACCTCCAGTTGAGGATCCAGATCCTCAGGATGCCAACAAACATGATCCCTGTTACCCATGCAAATGTATATGCTACTGGGATCAAGGATCTAAATTCGACTGCCACTGATTCACAACACATTGTCCACATTAAAGCATAAATACTCTAAATATATAGCATAAGGTTCGCAAACATTATAGAAAGAAACTAGTACTGCAATTTTTGCAACGAACACATTTGCGCCATGTCTTTTTTCCTTCTCTCCTCTTCCCGTCATCCCACAATTGTCCTTAGATTCCATTTCAACTCAAAATTTGTTCCATTTCAATACACTTATCCTCATAAAATTTATTTGTGTTTTGCATGCTGAGAGAAGCTGGTCTGGAGATCCAAACGGTTTCTTCCTCTTGAAGTATTTAATAATCCTCACAGTTACTCACACAATTGTCCTTATCCTCATAAAATTTATTTGTGTTTTGCATGCTCACATATTCTTTTTTCAATCTTGAATTAAATTTTCAATTACTTACTAAAAATCCCCGCACATTTTATTCAAATTGAATTTTATTTATTCTTCTGTTACAAAAAATGGCTTTTAGAAATGTACCATAGCTGTGACACCAAGGATGAAACGACAAGCCAAGAAAGTGAGCTCCGTTGGTGCCATCGGACAGATATTAGCCATAATGCTAGCGGTCCACATTGAGAGCAACAGCAATTTCCGCCGACCATATAGATCAGATAATTGAGTAATTACTGGTGTGAACAGCCCTCCTTAAACGTGAATGTTTCAAACTTCTGGTAGTTCGATAATATTAATGAAAACTTTATCTCACAACCATATATATATTGATGCTGCTTACCTAGCATAAACAATGATGTACCATGCTCTGCCCAGTGCTCATCTTCGCATACTAAATTGAACTGAAAATTTTTCATGCAACTAATACCCAATATTATCACTATCAGTAGTAATTGATCATTAGCTCTCATGAAAACTTCCAGGAAACTTAACCTCTAGTTCTTGCTGCATAACGCGGAAGATTTACAACGATTTGATTTACGTATGTTACTTGTTTTTGCGCCACAAGTCAAGTGCGCGATTGTGAATGGGACCCATCCGGGTTTATCATTCTGACAACAATTCGAATGATATTATTGCACAGCTCAGTTAACTCTTATCACATTTTAAAAACCAACCTCGGAATTAATTGTGGAAAAAGGTACTTCCTCTTCATATAGGTACGTTGAATTAGGTACTGTTGAACATTGCATTGTTTTATTGGTCTTCAGTTCGAATACATGACAATTATCAAGCACTTGATAAGTCTGTTGCTACAAAATACAATCTTATCATTTTAACAGGTATCATTATTCACAGAAATAAATCTAAAAAGATTTATTATTTATAATGTCATTTAACTTCTGCACAATGAATAAAGAAATGCTATAACAGACTTACAGAAGGACTGAAAGAGTTCGGAATATTGATGTTACATTGGAATGGTGGTGGTTGAGTGATAAATCCCATGATAAGCATTTGTGAGGAGTGGAAGAGTGCAGGTATCATTAGTAGTATGCATGTACGGATCTGAAATTATATCAGTCAGATCAACTGATTGTAGAATCTGCTACGAAAAACTGAAATCTTTTTCCCAACATCAATATCACTACCTGATACTTGCCATATTTCCCAAATCCACCCAACAACTTTTCTGGATCGAGTCGTGGTTTCCTTGTCATTGATGTGGTTAAAACTTCGGAAATCATATCAGTTGTAGAAGATATTCTTTTCGTATCACTGGGAATAAGATTACATGCTTCATTTTCATGATATCAATTTCTTCATTTATTTATCAACAACTTCATTCCAGAAGATAATTAACATGGCGAAACCATTCAAACGGAAAACAAATCAATTATTTAGCTTTACAGAGATATCATTCCGAATAAGCCGGATAAGCAAAGGTAGTTTTTTTTTTTGATATTTCATTTCACATGCTTTCTTTATTGCAATCAATCATTTTCATTACGATGGGAAAACAATTTGGCATAGATAATACAGTCGTATCTCCCTGTACAGCTAATAAGCTTATATTTGCTTAACTATATGGATCTAGTTGAGATTGCATAGATTAACTTCCTACAGTCCCTTTCCACGAAAGACTATGAGCACAAATAACAAATAATATTTCTATTAGGAAAAAAAGGACGACGGAAAAATCATTTTCGGTAGAAATAATTTTCAAATAATATACCTTTACGATAATCACTTTTCCAGATAAAATGAAAAGCCATCAAAATGTCTAAGAAGTGTGTAAGATGGAGGGTAAAGGAATGACGAAGAAATGGAGAGGAATAAAGGAGAAGGAGGAAAGTTTCATAACAAAATTCCCTTACTCTAAATTTTAATCTTCAACTGAAAGTTACCACCAAAAACAATTTCTCCTCTTTCTTTCTATCCTGACATCGCACCAAATGCGAAAAAACTGAAACAAAAAGAATATTGTTAAAGAAAATTTCGTATACTTGAACTTTGATGACCTTAAGGAGGAGGATGAAAGGAAAAATGTTGAATAATCGATTCCCAAAGAAGTTCATTGTTTCATTGACATGCAAACAAAAAAAGAAAAAAAAAACGAAATGGAAAAAGAAAAGGAATGAAGAAGGAAAGAGAAAACGAAAAATAAGTGTGATAAATTTCTAAATTCAATGAATAACCATGACGACTACCATTAACATTGATAACAGTTATCAAAGGGGTGCAGCATTGACAACTGTTTGCAGTTTGATTTTCATATCATTATTACATTGGGAATGTTTGAAGTAGAGGCATTGGGACAATTGTTTTTCTAATATAGGCAAAAATGTAAATTCTAATTTTGTCCTAGTCCCTTTGTTTGCACTATTGCGAATTCGAGATTTCCTTAAGGAGAAAAAATAGCATAGCAAAAAGGACAGAGAAGCAGGAACATGTGCTACCGTTCAAAAAAGCGAACTGTAATACCTTTATCAAAGCAGTATACATACCATTGTAACAATGGTCAAATAATACATTCAGATAAATTTCCATTATCGATGTCGCAATTAGATTTCCACAACTTTTTTTAATTCTGTAGATATTATCCTTGTTGACAAAGTTTGGCAAAAAAAACTGTTGCATTCTTGAGTTGCAATAGACCAGTCTTATTAAATTTAATGAAATCTTCCATCATTTACTTCAAAAAAAAAGAAAAAGATTGCTTAGCAGATTACAAAATCCACGGAATCAGAAGAGAAGTTGAAAAAGTATATGCAAAAAGTTCCAAAATCCCAAATTCTCTTCCAAAACTTCCAAATTAAAAACCTAGCTTGCGGTGTCATGAGAAAACTCTACAATAGCATCATATTTCCCTGCATATTACAAGCTTATGCTGATTTAATGAATTTTAATTTCTAATTTTGAATGTTACCCATACGTGATTAATATGATACGCTAATATGAGTGCAGAGAAGCAACTCACATTGTCAGGGAAAACCGAAACATTTTCAACGTAAAAATAATGTCGATATTGTATAGACGTTTAATTCAAATTATAGACGTTTAATTCAAATCGTGTTGTAAGATGTTGTAAATCGATTCATGTTTTTATTACCACATTCATACTCAATGTTAGCACATTGTGAAGGATCTCAGGTCAATGTCGGTACATTGCAAAGAACTTAAGGTCATCTTAGGGTTTATCAATTTTAACTTCTTGGATTGTTATAAACAAACTCCCACTATATAAGGGATATGCAGAATTTATTAAAGGGAATCCACATAAATGACTCCACATGTAGTCATTCTACATGATTTCACAAGAGGTCATGCTACAATTCAGGAGTTTCTACAATCCAGTTGTATTTAATATTCCCTGGAAACTCCCTTGTAAAGTATAATACTTCTCCATCTATCAAACCGTCGCCAACCAATATTCGACTATCCTACCCACAATATTTCAAAAAGTTCCACAATACAAATATTCAATTTTCATGACCTCTCGTGACATTCGCTCTTGCTTCCTCGCATCCTCCTCCGTCCGAACAACAAAGTGTTTCCGAAAACAATATTCATAGCTTGGGAGTTTAAACATATTGGTTCAGAAAATATTTGCAGGAATATCCAAATGTAGTACAAATGTAGCAAGTGTACTTCCGATTCCTCCTCGCTCCCTCTCTTTAGTGCCTTGGAATTTCCTTTTCAGCAATACACAGGATAACGAGAATCTTCTGAAACATATACGCGACAGTTCAACGGCAAGTGAGTGCACGTTCGAGTTCAAAATAAAGGACATGTTACTCCAATTAAAACAACTCTAAAAGAAAAGTATAGTCTCAGGATCTAATTAGGATTAAAAAACAAAGGTCTAGTAGCTTAATTCTTTGAAATCACAACAAACACTGAGATATCAAATATTCATCTAAGGATGATGAGATTATATGGAGAGAGGAAAAAGAAAACTTGAATTCTAGATTCAAACTGCACAGTACATTTTTTGGAAATTTTAAATTCATTACATATTGAATCGGTGACACTATTTATGAGTTTATCTGCGATTTCCAAATAGAAAGCATGCCACTTTTAACCAGCCAATACTTCCTGACATGATAAATGAATTGATCGTGAAAGGTAGCAGTGAAGCGTACACAAAGAATCCAAAAAGAGAACACCACAAACAACAATTATTATTGAAAAATAATAGGAAAAAAAATAATAGGAAAAAAAATAATTCTTTGTAAGAAAAAGTAAACAATCATTTGAAGTATAGGTTAAATTTCATGCCTTCTGCTTTTCGGTTACTTATCATTTTCTAAATGAAACATTTCTATTTTCACTACACAAATGTGAAATATTTCCGGAAGGTTTAATTTCGACTGTATCGAAAAGACGTTGACAAATCTAAAGGCTGTTAAGGCAACACTAAATTACTTTACTACCTACTTATGGATTACGATATTTTCCAAAGATTGCGCAATAGTCATACAGCAACACTATAAATACTTGTACCTAGAATCGTCCGAAAAGAAAACGCCCTGCTTATAGTACTTGTTCGCTAAGCTGGTAGTTATATAGACAACTTCTCTTTCATCATCAACAACCAACATACTAGTTTGGATTTTCAAGATGTGGGATATTTATGTGGGTCGCTGAATCTACAGTATAGTGATTTGGACAGTGATTTAGTTTGTATGAAAAAAGATAGTCAAAAAAATCGTAAACATCTAAATAGTTGGAAGGATCAATTAAGCTGAAGCGAATTCTACCTCCAGACTGCATAATGAACCAATGAATACATTACTTCTCTTCAGAGGATAATTAGTTTTAAGCGTTTGAAACAATGAATTTTATCCCCTATCAGCAAACAATAGCATGGTACCAGCTCTACTATATCGAGCCTTAATTAAACTAATTCCATTTGTACTAGAAACCATTTTGCAAAAAAAAAGTCTAGACAACACAACAATATCTCGAAATTAAACAAATCCGCTCTAATATTTATCCCACCCACCTTTTGGAGCATATGAAAAACAGAAAACATGTACAAGAATGCACCTTACATGTAATGAAAATTAAAACAATGAATCCATATTTCCACGCTGCGTAGATTTGAAAGCACCGAGATCTTGTCGTGATGATATCCTCGTCTGTGAAGTAATACCCCATGCCGGTCCATCAGGAGCTGATCCAGATGCTGTAGGCCGTTTAAATCCCTAAATTTAATGCATCCTTAATATCTTAAAATGCCCATATAACTCCTAAGAAAAATGTAGCTATGACTAAGAGAATAGTGTAGATCCAAATAAAACTAGCCAAAGTTTCCCGCATTCCATCTGCCCAGTATAATTCCCAAAACAGCTAAAACAAAGAATGTGCGTTTACACTAAGTACAAAATTTTGGTCACATTCTGATTAAAGTTCGAAACACTCTTGTTTTATTTCGTTTTCCATTATTTTCATACTGCAGTGTGAAAATTCGGATTGACAGAGGCACCATGACGAGCCAGTGTTATTGCAAAAATCCAGAAAGAGCAATTCCAAAAGTTACTTTCATGCTTCGACTTGCTGCTTTTGCATTGAAAGAAAGCCATTTCCTCTTCTCGTCCTCCTTTGCTTCTTCTAGTTCCTTTTTCCGGTGCTCTTTTTTAAGTGCTCGCAGTCGTCGTCTTTCGCGCTCCATCTGTAAATGAATACTTCAGAATAAACTGATGACAGCCGAAAAAAGGTAGAATAAACCGAATAAACCGAACAAACAGAATAAACCGCAAAGATGCACTATTTATATTCCTAAATATATTTATATTCTTTCATTTAATGAATCAATCTTTATGGTACTTGTGTAGTGAGAAGTTGCGTTATATTACGCTACATACGTGAAGTATATCTCGCTGAAGCGCCTTCTACATTATACTGACCTTGATTTAAAGCAACCTGAGCACTAATCTCACCGCCACCTACATTCAACTATCATCTGTTTAAATATTACTTCTTTCTTCCACACTTCAAAACACGTCTATCTCATATATCACTAAGTTACTGCTATCCTTAAATTTACCACATCTTCAGTATTAAACAAATGACTCTCAGAAAAATTCAGAAAATAATAAATCGCTATCGAAATTCATCAAGTACATTTATTCATAAACAATATAATAGAACATTGGTAGAAAGATTTTTTGTTGTTAAATCAAATAACTTACGAAATGAATAAAACCGTCTTTAATGAAAAATTCTAATTAAAATTAAAAATGTGCTTCACCTGCCATTCGCTTTTGCGGTGACGCATATTTTTGGCTGATTTTTCCCAAACATACATTTTGCCGTCATCTTTCGAAACTGCACTTAAATTGTTCACGTTAACCATAGACTTTGTTCCTTTACCTAAATGCAGAATTTTTCTAAAAAATACCAGAAATGATGGTTGGATAAGCACTCAACACTGAAGCAGAGAATGAAGCGAGAAGCGATGACAAATAAAAAACCGGACAACAAATGGATCATATTTAAAGCATAAAACGACCAAAATAAAGCGCTTATTTAATATGCTATCCACATATATTTCATCATTTCTAAAGCAAACACTGGAAAGATCTGCTTATTCTGCTGAAAGTATGGCTGAGAAAAAAACTAACACCTATCCTTAGATAGAATTCGGAGAAAAGCTTTGAAAATACTAGAGGGAATCAATCAAATGTAAAAATAATGAATCAACAAAAAGCTTTAAAAAAAAGCTTTACACGAAAAAAGCTTTACAAAAAAAAGCTTTATAAAAAGCTTTACACGGCTTGTTTTGATTATATGTGTTATCTTTTTCCAACAAGTAAGCCTCAATTATCTAATATTTCCATATATCACTGGGTTAAAATGGAAGATTTTGAAAGATTTTTGGGCTTGTCACCAAAAAAAACCAAAAATGGAATGCTTACCGACCAGTGTAACAGCAACATTATCTTGCGCAAATCCATCAATCACTGCCAGATATTTTTGTCCATTCGAGGATGGCGCCATGCACTGATCTCCTACCTATAAGAAGAAATAAAAAGTATATCTAACCATGGCACAGAAGTTTAAGTTATGTGAATTATTTTATTTAATGTCATAATAACAGTACTCCATCGAATGCAGTCGGGAGGTCCTTTGCTCTGTCCAACCAGATTATATTAAAAGGAGGTGAAGCCTTTTTAAAATAAAAATTTCTGAAAAGTAAATATAGAATAGAATACCATACCTTCCAAGGGTTTTTAATAGCATCATCGGAAGCCATACTGCTTGGTTGTTCGGCTGTTGCTGATGTTAATTCTTCTTGAAGAGCAATAATTTCTTGCAAATCGACTTTCAGCTTTAATAATTCATCATTATCTGGTTCAGTTAGCAATGCTGCTTCGACCTGAAAAGACTTGCAATCAGTGTATGGCCAGTTAAAAATGAAATTCGAAATAATGAACATTAGATATAAGTGAACCAATGATAATGAAACTATCACTAAACAATAACACGTGGTAATTTTACAAATATATCCCAAACAAATGCAGGTCATTATCCATTCAGATAATCTCACATGAATTCAGGATGAAAAAGAACAAAAGGAAGGCAATAAACAAACCTGCTGAAGCTGAAGCTTATAACTCCCGAGATCTTCCATTGTATTCATTAGCTATAAACTGAAAACGACAGGAATGACCGCTTATATCTATAACTTTCAAGCACCTCAACCTACTTACACAGCATCACAAGTTAATCTCTGCTATTTCTCTAACTTGCAATTCTTTAATTACTCTCCGTTATTGTTTCTTCGTACTGACTGCTGCCTTATAGTGTTAAAGGTGTTTTTGATATTTCCACCTCGTATATTCCGATGCTAAAGTCCTCAGTGACATCACATTTCAATTAAATACTGAGTCCGCCCTAGACCTAATGTAGGTCGACATTATATCACGAGAAAGGCAGGAGACAAGTAGCCAAAAATCAGTCGTTTGTTGGACTCGTCCCATGCATCCATGTTAGTAGGGATTTTCCGGTTTTTGTTCCTGTCTATTCATGCTAAAGGAGTTATTAACAACACTAATAATGCTGATGATGACAATGACAACAAGAACATAGTTGCAAAGCGCTCACAACGAAGCGCAAGTCCCACTCGTTGCATTTAAGGTAGATGGGAAATTCAGTCTAGTGCTTCCGGGGTTATAGTGTTGACAAGTGGAAATAGTTGCTGTACTTATGGATCTCCTTGAAAAGAGGATTGAGTCGGTATCTATTATGCTATTTGGACGCTATTCTCTCCAAAATTGCATATTGGACTGCAGTTTCTGAAGGTTCTAGTAATAATATAGCAGATCTCCGGCTGCGTGTATTACTTTTGGTATCAATGTAATTCTCAAGTTCGATTTTTTACAATGCAAGTTATATAAAATTTACAATGCTTCACATCTTACATGGAATGGTTGTTCTCGATGAAATGACATTGACTGCTTGAGTGAGCAAAGTGAGGTAGCTCACAGGAATTGGCATGGAGCAGAGATTCGGCTCCATGATCGGTCGTTAATGTCACCATAGCAACCTCAGACAAGTGCTCCTTGAGTTTCTTAGTTTCAGGTATTTCTAATCTTTTGATTTAAAAGCAATAAAACCAATTGTTAGATATCTTGCTTTTTATTTGAATCAGACCGAATTACCGTTGGTAAATTTCTTAATCATTAGAAGTTGAAAGTCAATTTGCATATGTTTTATTTGTTGCAGAAAATGGTTTAGTGAATCCAAGACAGACTTCTTTTTGCAGTTTTGTGGCAAATTTTCAGATTTTACAATAAATAAAGCGCGGATGAGGGCAACGGAAAGATTTACTGAAAGAACGGAAGTTGGTAAAGGTTAAATGATACATATTTTGATATCTTTAACGAAACATCTATAGAGTATTTTGCATTTTATATTTTTCACAGAAAACATATCAAAGAAATATATCGTAGCAAATATTTCAATATATCATAAAGCGAGTTATGCGATTTTGTCTCAACCACTGATAAGATGATTAACTACTTCGTTTTTTTAACTACCTCTTTTTTAACTACTTCGTTTTTTTAACTACTTCCTATTTCGATCAACTACTTCGTTTTTTTCGTAATCATTAATTTAAAAAAAAGGTTTATCTTACAGAAGTTTTGTCAAGTTTACCGTTACAAATTGCTTTGCATTATAACGTTTGCTTGGCGCCATTTTGGACCATTGGATTAATTGTTGGTCTTATCAGTAAGGTAATTTTAATTCCGTCAATTTTGTCGTTTTTGATCGCAACGTTTCAGATCCTTTATTTTAATTTATCACATCCGATTACTTTGTTCTTTTGCTTTTTTTTTTGCGAAATTTACCGAAGGATTGCTTATCTCCAAACAAAGAATGTAAAATAATGACGCAGAACTTATGAGCCGAAGGAAAACTCTTTCAACAATAATTCACTAAGTCCTCCTTAGGTTATTGAATCTTACTGTTGAACTATTGTCTTAATTATATAATGAAGGTGTAAGAGAAGAAGGGAAGTTTTTAAGCATCCAACTTATGTTTGGCATCTCTGCAGTGAAAGCGCAATATTCATCCATTAATAAGAAGTAATTAATTCATTAGTAAAGCTTAAAGTGAAAACCCCAAAATTCAAACCCTATTGATAAAAAGCCGACAACCCTCTTTGTTTGTACTACAAAAGTGAAAAGGAATTTGAAATACAAATTGATGAAGTCGTCTCTGAATTACTTTTTAATATTAATATTATTACTGTTATTCTATTAGTATTATTCTAATAGTATGCATATTTGTTAGCAGAAATTGAATAAAGAGCATAGAATGATTGTGGATAAGTGGAGTCTGGGCTCCTCGTAACCAAGTGAAATGTATTAGAAGCATTGCAGATGCATTATTTGTCTGTCACTCATTTGGTTGTACTGTTGACCTTACTCTTCATAACAGTTATAGTTGAGTTTGTTCGGTTATTTCTTGGGTACTACGGCAATTTGGGCGAAAAGGTGAGTAAAACATGCGAATTGTTTTAAATTTTGTTGGTACCTGCATAATTTGCACGTTTGGTTTTTTTTTGGACTGCCTTCAATCCAAAAAAGTATAGAACAGAACATAGGATATAAAACTTTGAAATACGAAATGTGGAGTCACGAATTTCAAACTATGCGATCAATTGGCAAGAAGTGAATTGAAGCACTAAGAATTCTGCGCTGTAACCATTTTTTCAGATATCTGCTCTATCCGGTTTCTGGGTAACAAGTATAGTTTTGCAAGTGCCGATTGCAGCATTTTCGTTCTTGAATATTAATATTCCAACACCGTTAGAGCAAATTTTGAGTTTTTATCATGGTCTCTTTTTGTTGATAGAGGTATAGCTTTAATCGACTTTACCCTTTCATAAGGAACCAAATTATTCTATTTGAACGGTACTGAAAAAGATATTGAGAGTGTGGTAGGAAGGAGAGAGCAACGTACTAAGGTGTTTTAGAAGTTTATATCGATCTGTAGAATTTTCACTACAAGTAAGATCCCAAACAATCCGAAGATAACTAAAATATCTTCTGAGCTTCAGATTATTGCTGGTTTCCTGGTGATCCGGAAAATATCGCACTATCAGATGGCTAAATTCAAAGAGAGAGTGCTTGAAGAAGAAAAACCAAAAAACAGATAATTAACAGTTGTTTTTTACTTTGCTTATTGTGTATCTATTTTCATTGTTTCCCCATATTTTCATTTCTATATTTTCGAAATTAGTCACAGCTAAAACAATCCATTGCAAAATTTTCTTATGGATCAGAATTAAAGCTCTGATCTGTAAATAAATTGCTGATTCTTACAGACTCAACTATCATTTTAAATTATTTTCGAAAATTCGTTTCTAGTTAATTTTACGAGGGTTTGATGGAAAAAATTACTCTTTGTTGTTTTTCTTGTTCTTAGTGTATTGCTACTTTTGCTTCATCGTCATCATTTCTAGTACAAGACAGCTGTCTTTGCCGTTTGGCAATAATCATTCGTTTTCGTCGCATTTATATCTTTTATCATTTATCGCTTCCTTGGACTGACAGCATCTGTCTTTGTTTCTTCTATTAATATTTGAAATCATCCTCATGAACACTACTATTCAGAGCATAGGTTACTTTATTTATTCTATTTTATTTTTTTGAAACTGTTACTTATGGTCAAAAGTGAAAAGAGAGAAACCAAGTGCTACGTCGTTTAATTTTTTCTGTAAAGAAGTTTAGAATCATAAAATATTATCATGTCAAGTAAAGAAGTCAAAGGATATTGTAAACTGGACTACGCCCTCATATATAAAATAGTCGAAAAAAATTCTATAGCTATTTTCTATTACTACTTTCTGCTTTCTATTTATCTACATCTATTATGTAAAATACGTTCAAAGCTTAATTCTTGGTCGACTGCAGTTGTCATTATTTCTCTTATGGTTTTCAATATTAGAACAAGTTTCGAATTCCATTCCTCCAGAGAAGGTTGAGGGAAGGGCACTTTATCTCAATCATTTGAAGCAATTAAAATAATTTTGTTCAAATTAACCGCTCTTCGTAATTGCTTATTGGATCTTTTCATCTTTTTGTCAATGAACTATTACATAGCAGGCCGTATCATCTCTGCTTACTTGGATATTTCGTACTTGAAAATAAAAGAACGATAAAATTATTGCATACTTATAAGCATCGTTTTCTTTGGTCTAGAAATGAATGAATCCAAATCACACTGGACCCCAGATTGCTACAAAATCTAGTCTGCATTAAAATTTAGATTTGGTTGTCATTTCAGGATTCCCGGTCACTGGCAATGCTAGTCGGTACAGTTGCCTCATTTGCCTAGCAAGAGCTACTGGTTATCATTTTGAAGCGCAGTCATGCGCTGCGTGCGCTGCATTCTTCCGTCGTGCCATCGTGCATCGAAAAGTGTTCATTTGCAAAACTGGCATGAATAATTGTGCCGTCCATTACTGTCCGTTTCGTTTATTTATTTTCAATCTGTTTTAGTGTAAGATATGCTTCTTTGAGCGAAACACTACTGAGAGTTCTTTTCGAGTACTTTCTCAAAATCCATTTCTGAAAATAACTATTCAGGGGAGGCATAGTTCATTTCTTCCAGCATGTTCTCAAAAATTCAAAAACGATGCCTAAACTGAGAACTATTGATCTCTTACGAGTAATAATCGACGTAATTTACTTACAGCCACACGTCAAGTGTGTCAAGCGTGCCGTCTACGAAAATGTTATTTAGTGGGTATGAAAAAAATTGTAAGTTTTTTTCGGATATATATTTATTTCTTTTTAGGAACTGCGGTATGTGAGGAGTTAGAGTTCGTAATTTCTGTAACATTTCGACTACTTTACTTCATCATGAGAGCTCTTGACAAATATCACCATTTATCCATTTTTTATATCTGTTTCTATATTTCTTATCGGTTGGAAAAACTTGTTTGCATAATGATTGATACCAGAACAAATATGTCCCTATCATTTACTTACTTTTTCAGAAGAAAATTGGGTCATATCAGATAATGCGCACTCTTGTAATCTTTTAAAAGTTTCCTCGTTAACTGTACTTTAGTTTTTCAAATTTGAAACCCTGAAATATTTAGCTGTTCAGCCGAAAAAATCGGAAATAGAATATCATCGCTTGTTCGCCACAAAATCGGGCCTCAAAAGAAACAAACGATTTGGTGGACAGTTGGAACAAGATGTTCAGACTGAGGTCGGTCTTTTTTTCTTCAAATTTATATCTTAAATCGGAAAGTGAAGTGAAAAAAAAAAGTCGTACTCTCATCATGAAAGAGGAGATGATTGCGCCATTCGTGTTTCGCTACCATAAATAATGAATCGAAGTGAGCAGCTTTGTAAAGGATAGAGAATATTTTCAGATTTCTGCTCACCACAAGCTTAGAAAGTAGGGAAAATTTCCGTCCTTGCTAATGCCTCTAAAATAAATTCTCTGCGTGGGTCCTAATCCTAAATTACTATTGTTTTTATCATTTCGCTCGATTCGGACATTGCTGTTTCCAGCATTATCACCATTCTAATGTATTCTAATATGATATTCTTCAGTTTTCAAGTTCGCCAATATGCCTAGTTTCTTCTTCACCTTTACCGACCACGGATTCTCTATGTAATCATATGGATTCTCGAAACACCTCTGGTACCAGTTTTTAAATTGAAAAATATTTTTCACAATACTTTTAGAGAAAGTTGCAGGAAGAAAGATGAGTGTATAAAAAATTATGGAAAGAAGTTGATATAGTCTGGTGAGAAGATACATTTTTCACATTGCGTCAGTACTCAAAAAATTAGTGTTGTATAATTTTATCAAATCAAATTCGTTTGTTAGAATGTCATTACTTTTTTCTTCCTCATCGTATTTTGTGTTTTTGTGTTTTTTTGTGACTTGCTTCTCGCTATCCATTTTCAAATGGAAAAGTTTTTTCAATTTTATCATGTAAACCAGAACCATACTGTATATTAGATTATAGTTTGGAGAACATGAAAAGTAGAGATATCAAACTTAGTAATTGCACGTTGAAAATATGATATAAAGAGGAAATGATTGTGTGTTTTTATCATGTCTCCGATTTATCTTTTATGAAAGGAGTTATTTTTTATAGGAAATTTGTGCGATGATGGAAATGATGGCATGTTGTCGATAAAATGCAGCGGTGCTGCCGAATATAACCATGCGATGAGTAGCAGTCAGGTGTTGCTTCACACTAATAACAATGTAAGTTTTTTATATGCACCCTCTTGGACGTAAAAAAAAAGCCAGTTAGTGTCCTTAAGATTATGACTGTATTTCAAATCTTTTGCATATTTCATGTAAAGGATGTAAGGAATTGAAGCCAATAAATAAATGCGGAGTATATTTCTAGATGTCTCAAAGCTAAGATGATATTGCTACCTACTGATTGGATGTGTGCAAACGCCCTAAAATCGCTTGACTATCAAAATGGATTAATTATTGAAATTTTGATGTTCCTTAAGAAATCACATTCAGGCACAATCATGTGGAGCTTATTATTATACCATCACTGATAAGTCAGCTACACTGGATAGCTTAATGGAGCATTTTTTTGATTTGAGCATGATTGCGATTTTGTTTTCTATCTATACAAATTTTCAGTTAACTGCTTCATCTTGCCACACTCTCTTCTTTGATGTCAATAGATGTGCAGATGATTTTAAAGTACCTTCTTGAACTTTCGCAGGTTTTACGTCGATTGGTGGCAGAAGAACTGAAAATTGGCGAACGTCGTCGGATACTGTTTTGTGAAAGACCAGTAGGCAGTATATTGGGAAGATCTCAATCATGCGTAAGAATTTCCACAGATACTTTGAATGGGCGTGAATACTCATATGTTAATGACATCCATTCGAAAGAATACACTTTTACGACTTTAATAAACTTACTTTCATAATACTTCTCTAAAAACTATCTAAAACGCGTTTCGACTTTGAATTGCTTTCTATAACTTCAAAAAAAACTTTATTCAAAGCAAAAATATAGATCTAAACAAACAAATCATGATGTACATACTACGCTGACAACTGATTCTCTTTCCCGTAATTGATGCTCCAAGAGCTCTTCAAAGTTAACTATTCCTTTCAGCCATATACCACTGAAGAAATATTCCCGTTACGATTCCGAGAATTTCGCAAGTCAATACGGACACACATTTTGTTGGTCTATGAATGGTTACGAAGTTGGCCAGATTATGATTCTTTCACTAAGTTTGATCAGGTTATATATGAATTAGTGAATGCTGGTGAAGATATATCACATACTAGAGAGAAAAAGCATTTGGAAAATAAGCATCCAAAATAGATTATTTTAAGCAACAACATAGTTGAAACTGATTAACGGTAGATACATAAAACAGTGGCATCTTTTTCCGACTCATCGGTTTTTGCAGATAACATTTTTGAGAAAATGTGTATTGTATCATACGATTCTGGATCCTTCTTATATAACGTTGCAAATTGGTTATCCGAGTCGATTCGTGATGCAGAATGGTGGATTCCTAGCAGTCCATGAAAACTGCAAGGAAGGATGGGAAGATGAGAAAGAGATTTCAAGCACGACAAAACAAAAGTATTTTTAATCTCATTTGGAGATGATATATATACATATATATAATCCAATTTCGAGAGATTTAAATTTTAGAAGAAATTTTCAAGTTCTCTTAACCCCTTTATTTTGTTTAATTCGTTGTTCTGTATTGTGACTCATTAGAGCATTTCAAAATATCAAGACATTAAGATTCTAGAATAAAGCTCGAAAATCTACTGAATGTAATGGACGGATTCCACTTTTCGATATCGACTGCAAAATAATTCTTATGATGGCGAATATTTTTGTTACGACGGGGCGAGGAAAATCCATCGGACTTCTGAAATTTCAATTTCCTCCTTTTCCTCTCATAATTATCATGACTTTATCCTTTCATGCAACAAATAAACCATACAACTTACTTTATTATGCTGTTCTTTTTTTTTCCGAATATATCGGCCGTTATTGAAGCAGTTAATGTCAGAAATAGTGGAACCGATGGTCGCAATGAAAATGTCACTAGAGGAATTTGTTGCACTGAAAGCGTTTGTTTCATGGAAAGGAAGTAAGCATAAATCACGGCGAGTTAAAAACAAATACAAACTAATGAGCGATATTTCAGTATAATTCAAGAAGAAGATTACAACTTATTCATCGGAACCGGCTTCAGTTACTAATTAATAACTCCCGAAATCACGAAGATTTTTTAAAATTAATGTTCTTCCATAAACATTACACTTCCGACTGCAAGAATTTTGAGTTTCCGTCCGAGTGTTTCTCTTTGATAGCACTTGTTACAGCAATGTGTGAAATAAGTGACGGAAATAAATATGCAATGAGAGCAATGCTGGATGAACTTTGCACGTCACTGCATCAATATTATGAACAAAACCATCAAAATGATCTTTCGGAACGTTTTGGTAATATCATCCTGTTACTCTCTTCTGTCTTCGTAAGTTATTTGCATTGCTGATTTTGGTTTACTTGAAGTTTTGATTTAGGATCTACGTTTAATTTACTAGTGACATCACTGCACCAGATTCAGTGTTTATATCTTTCGTACGATACACCACAACTTAAAAATCTTCGGTACTTAATATAATTCTGCACCTATCATCAAGAAATTTTTGACATATATTTCACTTGTTTTCTGGACAGTTTATTCATAAATCTACCCCGTTTAAAATAATTTATGTTTATCATCTTTTTAAGATATAGAAATAAGTTGTATAATTCAATAACAGCCATCGATTACCATCAATTAACTTCGTATGTCAGCTTTCAGGCTGTTGGTCTTCAGTTTGTTGAAAGTCACCATGAAGTAGCTTTTTTTGATCTATGGCAGTTGGACAGCTTACTAGTTCAGCTCCTGAAATGTGAAAATCACTGACAACACGATTGAAAAATTATATTTTGGCCAAGCTGCAATCATTTACAAATTTCTAATCAGTGGATGTTCAGATGTTAGATATAGATTTTCCTCTTTCTTCCGAGTTGACACTCTAATTTTGCTTGATTAGTTGTCGCTAGGTCTGGATCGTTTATTAGTAGTTCGGAGTGGTTTAAAACAGACCATAAATATTGCGTCTTTTTCAAAAAAAAAAGAAAAAAACTAAGTTGTCGAGATGAAAAACGCTTGCACGCAGGTCACAATAGTTTCTTCTGACCTCTAGTCATATTAATGAAACGAACTTCATCTTACCTTCTATTAAAAGTGTCGCCACTTCTGAGAGTGTAAAAGATTATCGCCAAAATATGTCGTAGATGGTAAATGTTTCGCCAAAATTATACTTTTTAAAATCTTGTTTTCTTTGAGTTTATCGACTTTAGATATAAAACTGACCACAATGTTTATTTTAATCTGCAAACAAATATCTAGTCAGTCTAAATTTTAAAAGCTCTAAATTCAGCAAAAATGCTAATATAATAATCACTCTCGAAGTGCTCTACATTATTTCACATTGTTTGCTAATGTCCAACGTTACTACTGTTATAAATGCTGATCCGATCTGTCGTTGTAAGGATTACATTTTGCTCCATGATTTGCTACGGTAATTCGCATATATGTCAAAATTTACTGGATATAATACAACATAATGTAAAGAGCAAAGAATCAGGACATCAATTATCAAATAAAAAACTAAACCAGAAAATGGTGTCAAGATCGATTTGGGAAATGAAGTAATTCAAGAAATTCTAGTCTAATAAAAAAGTTTTTCTCAACTTGAAGCTTTTTAAATATTCAGTTTAACAAAAAAGTAGGAACATTGAGACATCAAGCAACTTATGAAGGAGAAATGGTTCGTGGCCGGTTGGTATTCTGGACAACAGAATTATCACACGAGGATTATCTCCAGCCCTTAAACGCTTAGAAAGGAACCATGAAACAAACCCATAGTAAGAGACTCGTACTAAAAAATGACTCATACTATTATACAAATGATATTCCCCTTCTCATTTCAGGTTTAAAATATCTTCTGGTCTCTTAAAATTATAAAGTTCTCGCCGACTTGCGTCCAATTAACTTGGAAGAACTTATAAAACCCAATTTCCAAATGATTTTCTCCGTATAGGAATAATTAGCATATGGATTCTATGTTGTCGTAGAAAGTATGATTCTTGAAGAGATATATTGGGTTACCGTAATTTATTGTTGGCATACACTCAAAAGTATGGTGCAGGGAGCGATGGGTGTCGGGGTGTGGGAGGTAGGTAAGTAAAATATATGGATGGTAGGTTCGATTAGGATATTTGCGCGTTAGTTGCCGTTTCATCAAGTTTGCTTTGCAATATGTACTGCATATGTGCTGAAAATATACGGTCTTGCTTGACATAAAAAGACTATGCCTGCATAAGGCAATTTCTTGTACTGACTGGAGCGACGATGATTCCTGGTAATGATGACTCCATCCCATTCGGGAATCGTGCTAAATCAAGATAGAAAATAGTTCGATGCCATCAAGAATTAAATATCGTAGTTCGTACACATAGTGGACTGAGTAACGACTAGGTTTTTATTTGCGAAACGTTTCAGGTCTCGTGAAAGATTTGACTTCTAAAGACCTCATTCTTTGGTATTTACAGGGATGTCATTGCCAGTATCAGCGCCATTTGGTAATGTCACTTCACAATCCGGAACCTTTTTCCAACCACCCACACAACCACAGTCTGGAGGTCACCATGCTGGTCCACCACAAATGCTTCCTGAAAATATTCTAGAAGAGAAGGCACGGAAATGGAAACAGTTGCAATCGAAGCGTTATGCGGAAAAACGGAAGTTTGGTTTTGTCGATTCACAAAAGGAGGACATGCCACCAGGTTTGACTATAAACTTTGCACTGACGATATGTGAGATTTTATCTGGACTATGGAAAAAAATCAAGGAGAAATTGGAAGCTTTATCTAAAAGATATCTTGGTTGATTAACATCTGTTCTTTTTTCTTTTTTTCGAAACACTGACATTTATTCGCAGATTTTATGCAGAATACAGCAACATTTCATGCTACATCTTTTACTTTAGGAAGTTTATGCCTATTATATGCTAGATTTTGAGAGCAGTAATTTTAGAGCACGTCCGGAAAATTATCCGTGATCACGGTGACATGACATCACGAAAATACCGACATGATAAACGGGTTTATCTGGGAGCTTTGAAATATATGCCCCATGCAGTCTTGAAACTTCTTGAAAACATGCCAATGCCATGGGAGCAAATTCGTGATGTCAAAGTAATTTTTTGAGACATTTGAATTTTTCATTTTACCGAATAACCGAACTAAATCTGGGGATATATTTCAAATTCGAAGTTTTGCGAAATTAGAGTTCTGACATCAGATTTGATGGCTTAAATTCAGGTTTAACAAAAGTGAAAAAAAATTCAGGTCTAACAAAAGTGGAACTTTTGGTTGTTTATCAATAATTTGTCAATAGAATTTACTTCAAAATTTTTAGAATATTGCGTTTTAAAAGGGTAGAAAGGAGAGAATTATACAGTTATTGGAATTAATCGATAGATAGCTTACAAAATAACCGTTTTCCAATAAAACGAAACAGTTTGACTGCTGTAGAAATATTTCATCGTTTGTTGCTAGTCTATAAATACAATTCATGAAGTAGTTTTTTAGGTGCTTTATCACATAACAGGTGCAATAACATTCGTGAATGAAATTCCTCGTGTGATTGAACCTGTGTACATGGCGCAGTGGGGTACAATGTGGATAATGATGAGACGAGAAAAAAGGGATCGGAGACATTTCAAGGTAACTCATGCTTTTCATTTTATGGCTGTTTTTTTTCTTTGGAAAAATTTAGTTAAAAAAAAAGTTCAAGTTAAAAGGAACCGGTCAATTTTTGTTCAAATACGATGGTTAAAAAAGTTAAAACTGGTGAAGATGGAGAAAAACTCATTTAAGAGATTCGTCAAATAAATTGGGTATGCAGTTTATATTTTTTTTAATTTCAGCGCATGCGTTTCCCACCGTTTGATGATGAAGAACCACCGTTGGACTACGCAGATAACATTCTGGATGTAGAACCTTTAGAGCCAATTCAAATGGAACTTGATCAGGATGAAGATAGAACTGTTGCAGAGTGGTTCTATGACCATAAACCGTTATCTACAACTAGGTTTGAACTCCAGAATATCCCTTAGTAAATAGTTGAAATGTATTTCTGCCTTTCACATCAGCATAAGATATGTGAATTTAAAAGCAATAAATCTTTTTTTTCGCATATTACAGAGTTCTTTTTTTCTCAGATTTGCTGATGAACTTGTTTTCTTTTAGATTTGTTAACGGAACGACGTATCGACGTTGGGCGTTCAGTATACCTATGATGGCTACCCTATATCGTCTCGCCAATCAGTTATTGACAGACCTTGTGGATGATAACTATTTTTACTTGTTTGATTTAAAATCATTTTTCACGGCCAAAGCTTTAAATGTCGCAATCCCTGGTGGCCCGAAATTTGAACCATTGGTTAAGGATCTCAATGCACTGTAAGTGATCTTTACTGCCTTTAACTTCTTTTATTTCTATTTGATTTTTAAGGATAAAGAAATCTGAAGATAGTGAACGAATTTACGGTAGATAATTTTAAAATCCAAATAATAATGTTCACTTCATTTTATAGCGATGAAGATTGGAATGAGTTCAACGATATAAACAAAGTGATCATTCGAGCTCCCATCCGTACGGAATACCGAATCGCTTTTCCGTTTATGTATAATAATCTTATAAACAGTTTGCCAGTGCAAGTATCTTGGTGTGTTTTATTTTTTAAAGAAATTAAGGTTATAAAACTCGGTAGTAAATGGTTAACCAGATGGGTTCTTTGTTTGCTCATAAAATTCGGAAGGTATGGTATCTCTCTGGTAAAAACGTAAAGAAAAAATTACAACCTATATCTGTTGGTGTTGGTCATAGCGTTTCTTCAGGTACCACACACCTTCCGTCGTTTTCATCAAAACGGAGGATCCAGATCTGCCAGCATTTTACTATGACCCTCTGATTAATCCAATAGCGCAGCGTTCAGCGGAAAAGGTTGTAATTTAAATTCCAAATTTAATGGTTTTTGGAAACGAAAGAAATAACCTAAGGGTTCTTCGACAACATCAAAATTATTTCTTTTTCAGTACAACAAAGGTTCTGAAGGGCATGATAAAATGACCCTTTTGATTGTACTACGTACTTTGGTATGATTTTTTGTTCTGAAATTATGTAGGTTTGGAGTTGGCAGATTCTCGTGTCCAAGACATGAGAATTTGCTTAGACCTAGTTAAAAAAATTCGGTTCCTTCACTGGGTCGCTTCAGTTTGTTGAAAACATTGGAAAAGAACCTTACAAAATTCTCTTACTTCCAAGGTACTTTTTTTTTAAAATTCGGTTCCTGTTGGACAATGATTTGATCATTATATTTATCAGATCGATAACAGAAACCAAAATTAGAGTAGCCATTCATATGAGGCGAGCGGACTGCAATAAGTGTCAATAAAGATCGCGAGATTGTAGTGGGCACATCTACAAGGCAGTTTTTTTTTTTTTTTTTGCGGTTTGTATCTTTCAAACCTTGATGATGATATGAAAGTTCTAGAGTAAGGAACCATCTCCAATCGATGACGAAGATTTCATACTCCCAGAAGAAGTTGAAGCAATCTTCAGTGAAGCGCCGCTTTATACAGAAAACACCGGCAATGGAATAGCTCTAATGTGGGCTCCACGACCATTTAATATGCGTTCAGGGCGTACGCGAAGAGCGATAGATGTACCGCTTGTGAAATCCTGGTACCGTGAACACTGTCCATCTGGTTTGTTATCATAATTCTCAAGTAATGTTTGCTTAGTTTACAGCAGAGACAGGCTTTAAATTTCAGGAATGCCGGTGAAAGTTCGTGTTTCGTACCAGAAATTGCTTAAAGTTTTTGTGCTAAATGCGTTGCGTCATCGGCCGCCAAAACCTCAAAAGCGTCGGTTGGTTTATTTTATCACTGTTTGGGATGCCGGAACACTCTTTTTACTTTTTTCTCGCTGTTTTGCTAAATAAATTGAATTACTTACAGTTATCTGTTTCGATCATTCAAATCAACCAAGTTCTTCCAATCAACCACACTCGATTGGGTTGAAGCTGGCTTGCAAGTATTACGGCAAGGCTACAACATGCTTAATTTATTAATTCATCGCAAGAATTTGAATTATTTGCATCTGGATTATAATTTCAATTTGAAGGTGATATTTTAGTAACTCGAATTGTAGTCGTTGTTCAATTCTTTGCTATTGAATTTCTATTGGATTTAACCATTTTCTAATGTTTGCAGCCAGTGAAAACATTAACAACTAAGGAGCGCAAGAAGTCTCGTTTCGGCAATGCGTTCCATTTGTGTCGTGAGATTTTACGTCTTACAAAATTGGTGGTTGATGCTCATGTTCAGTATCGATTAAATAATGTGGATGCTTATCAGGTACATTTGACAGCACTTAGTAAATATATTTCAAGTTCAAAATATTTTGGGTTCAAGATATATTTTATTTTGAGTTTGAAATTTGTTAAATTTTTTCTTGACACATTTCGAAGTTATCAAATGATAAACTACTGATGCTAATCAATAATCGATTACTTACTACTTTAGCTTGCCGATGGCTTGCAGTACATTTTTTCTCATGTTGGTCAACTTACGGGCATGTATCGTTACAAATACAAGTTAATGAGACAAGTGCGCATGTGTAAAGACTTGAAACACCTGATTTATTATCGTTTCAATACCGGACCTGTAGGTGAGTTGAAAATTGTTGTTTAGAATTATCTTTACAAGGTGTTCTAATTACAATTACTGCAGCTACTTCTATAAAGAAAATATTGAGAGAGATTATTAAAATGAATGATTTGCAAGTTAAGGTAAGGGGCCGGGATGTGGTGTGTGGGCACCGGGATGGCGAGTATGGCTTTTCTTCATGCGTGGAATTACGCCACTTCTGGAACGATGGCTTGGAAATCTTTTATCGCGACAGTTTGAAGGTCGTCACTCGAAGGGTGTTGCGAAGACTGTAACCAAGCAAAGAGTAGAATCGCATTTCGACCTCGAATTAAGGTAATTCTAATTCGTCGTTCAAAATTTCATGTAACCATAGCTAGCTTTTAACGTCATTGAATTGGAAATTTGATTCAGAGCTGCTGTAATGCACGACATCCTTGATATGATGCCAGAAGGAATCAAGCAGAATAAAGCTCGAGTAATCCTGCAGCATCTGAGCGAGGCATGGCGTTGTTGGAAAGCTAACATACCGTGGAAGGTAAAACATTTGATTTGATTGAAAAACTCTGGATTGTGCCATTCAAAGCAAGAAAATTTTCCATATTCAGGTACCTGGATTACCAACACCAGTTGAAAATATGATTCTGCGTTATGTGAAAGCAAAAGCGGATTGGTGGACAAATTCTGCTCATTACAATCGCGAACGCGTTCGCCGTGGTGCCACTGTTGATAAAACTGTCTGTAAAAAAAATCTTGGCCGCTTAACGCGTTTGTATTTGAAAGTATGTTTTCATATTTCCATTTAAAAACATATTTTTATTTTCATATTTCCATTTAACAACATATTTTTATGCTTGCTTTTACTGTCGACATTATTTGGTGAACAACTTTATTTTTTAGCCACTGAGAGTTTTACAAAACCATCTAAAAAAAGCAAAAGCAAGCATAAAAATATGCTTGCAAAAACGTTTTGTAAAACTGCATTTAATGTTTTATAGATTTATATCAGAACAGCCTTTATTTTATAATTTCAGGCTGAACAGGAACGACAGCATAATTACTTGAAAGATGGCCCATATATTAGTGCTGAAGAAGCCGTAGCAGTTTATACGACGACTGTACATTGGCTTGAATCAAGACGTTTTTCACCAATCCCATTCCCACCGCTCTCATACAAACACGACACTAAACTACTTATTCTTGCATTAGAACGACTGAAGGTACAAACAAGCCTTCACTAGATTTGATTTAATTCAGTTCTAGGTTTGATTTTGTTTATTATTAGTTGTTAGAAGTCAGTAGAATCTTATTATTTTAGGAGGCATACTCAGTTAAAAATCGTCTCAATCAAAGTCAAAGAGAGGAATTGGCGTTAATCGAGCAGGCGTATGACAATCCTCATGAAGCACTTTCACGTATTAAACGACACATGCTGACACAGCGAGCATTCAAGGTTGTTTGACTCATAATATTTTTTCTACTGTGAATTTTTTGATATGTTTTGTTTTTGTAGAACTTGTGAATTTTTGAAGCACTACTTCAATAAAAGATCAGTCATTTCCAAAATTTCAGGAAGTGGGAATTGAATTCATGGATCTTTACTCCCATTTAGTACCTGTGTATGATATTGAACCACTAGAAAAAGTCACAGATGCTTATTTGGATCAGTATTTATGGTATGAAGCAGATAAGCGTCGACTGTTTCCAAATTGGATTAAACCGAGTGATACTGAGCCGCCACCGCTTCTTACATATAAATGATATGTTTCAGTTTGTTTGCGCATTTTTCAGTCTTGTATATTATCTCCAATTTATCTTTCGGTTTTTTAGGTGCCAGGGTATAAACAATTTACAAGAGGTTTGGGACACTGTTGAAGGTGAATGTGATGTTATGCTGGAAGCAAGGCTAGAAAAGGTTTATGAAAAAATGGATTTGACATTGCTGAACAGATTGTTAAGGTGGGTGACGTTTTCGCATAATGTATTCTTGTTATTTGTCGGCGCGAACCTCATTTGCAAAATGCAACACTATGAGATGAATGGATTTAAGCACTGTTAGATGTTTGTTTGGCGAATATTATTTCATATTTCAGATTGATTGTTGATCACAATATTGCCGACTACATGACAGCAAAAAATAACGTGTTAATCAATTACAAGGATATGAACCACACCAATTCGTTTGGTATTATTCGTGGATTGCAGTTCGCATCGTTTATTGTGCAGTACTATGGATTAGTTTTAGATCTCTTAATTCTTGGTCTTAGACGAGCAAGTGAAATAGCTGGACCACCTCAGGTGAACTTTACAAATGAGATTTGTCGACTTTAAGTTAAAATGAGCAAAAACAATGTACACGATGTTTACGACAATATTCCAGTGTCCCAATGAATTCCTCACTTATCAAGACGTTGCAACGGAGATTGTGCATCCTGTTAGGTTATACTGTCGGTATATCGATAAAATCTGGATCTTCTTCAGGTACTGGTTTTGAGTTCCAAATTGTTGAAGCATGTAATATTAACCAGTTTTACGAAAAAAACTACATTTTCAAGATTCTCGGCTGATGATGCAAGAGATTTAATCCAGCGCTATTTGACGGAACATCCAGATCCAAACAACGAAAATATAGTTGGTTATAACAACAAAAAATGTTGGCCACGCGACGCACGAATGAGATTAATGAAACATGATGTTAACTTAGGCCGTGCTGTTTTTTGGGATATCAAGGTTTGCTTCTTTAAAATTATTAAATCGCAGTTAGACTTTAACACTGTTTACTGCTAAAGAAAACCAAAAGTCAAACTTTGGTTCTTACTGTTCAAAATGGGGAAATCCCATCATTATTTGAGAATTCAAAAATCCAACATTTTATATAATTTGCTCACCGTCTTTTATATTTTGCTCATTTTTTCATTTAATTTGTTTTCTTAAAAATATTTATCCACAGAGATACACTAAAATCTTATGCTTAAAATCTTATTTGTAATATACTGACAATATTGTGCTGTTAAGACGCACAAAAAACATCTTTTTTGGACTTTTAATTCATTGTCGTGAATGGATTTCTGTTTTTCTTAGAGAATAAGTTACATGAAGTGGAGTCCCAATTTTGGTAATGCAAAAATGTCTTTTGTATAAGTGAAATCCGCCTTTGAAATTTTTTACTTTGCTAAACTTACCGTTTTTTTCTTCTGATTGAAACAAAGTTGACAGTAGTGAGTTTTTATTCATTTAAAGAGTGTAAATGGATAGGAACAGTATTGTAGTAGTGCAACAATTATAGATAAAATTTAGATGGATGGCTTAAGACTATGGCAAGGTCTCATCGTTGAGATCACCGTTGAGGGGCTCAAAAAATTTAGAGTATCATGAAGTAGTAGTTGCAGAATCGCTTACCTCGATCAGTTACCACAGTCGAATGGGAGAATTCATTTGTGTCTGTGTACAGTAAGGATAATCCAAACTTGCTGTTTGATATGTGTGGTTTTGAGTGCAGAATACTACCGAAGTGCCGTATGGCAACTGAGGAGCTGACACATCGTGATGGTGTTTGGAATTTGCAGAATGAGGTTTTTCTTTTTGTTTTGCTCTACTGCTGTGACTTTTCAAATTCAAGTTTTTTTTTTGAAGGTTTTAATATTTTGTTATCTTAAAGGTTACGAAAGAACGTACGGCACAGTGTTTCTTGAAAGTTGATGAAGAATCTTTATTGAAATTCCATAACCGTATCCGACAGATTCTTATGTCTTCTGGATCTACCACTTTTACGAAGGTATTTTACGATCTTCATTTGTTTCATATGTTTCATTTTATGTTTCATATTTTATTTTTCATGTTTCATTTGATGTTTCATTTTACGATCTTCATTTGTTTCATTTGTTTTCATTCACTTGCTGACTAATAATTTCTAAAATAAGTTGGCTATAATCGGTTTCAGATTGTGAACAAGTGGAATACGGCGCTAATTGGATTGATGACGTATTTCAGAGAAGCTGTTGTTAACACTCAAGAATTGTTAGATTTGTTGGTGAAATGTGAAAACAAAATCCAAACTCGGTAATTCGCTCATCATTTTAAGAATCGGATCTGTCTTTTTTCTAGAAATTTTATGTTTCATCGCAAGATTTGAGAATGATGACCTAGAACAAAACACATGTTGACATCGTTAGTTTCTTCTGGAACACAGATTTTTTACCTTTTTGTGGGATGCAGTTACACAACTGCTGAGAGATGTCCACTAAATGATTAAATGGTCGTAGTCAATAGTATTTAAGATTATTATATATCATTGCAATGGTTTTGCACTAGATCACTATCTATAAAAAGAAAGAAAAAGCATGGTAGCGTAAGAAGTAATGATGCATTTACATATAAATAATCTCATTATTCTAATAAAACAATGCCAGTGATAATGAATCGGTAGTGATAGTACCAATGGTTGAAGTAATTATCTTTTTATTTCGTATAGAAATTAATTTTCCTTCATTTTTATTCAGGTATACAGAGTCTGTAATTTTATAGCGCTTGCTTAGCAAATTTGTGTCTTTCTTTAGTTCCCTTATCAGAAATGCAATTAGAATTCCATGAAAGTAGTTAGCAAATTTCCACATGTTTTAGTATCAAAATTGGACTAAACTCAAAAATGCCTGCCCGCTTCCCACCGGTGGTTTTCTACACACCAAAAGAAATCGGCGGATTGGGTATGCTTTCAATGGGACATGTGTTGATTCCACAGTCTGATTTGCGATGGATGAAACAAACCGACCAAGGTGGAATTACTCATTTCCGAAGTGGCATGACGCACGATGAAGATCAACTTATCCCGAACTTATATCGTTACATCCAGGTTTGTTCGGCGATTTTCTATTAGATGTCTTGAATTTAGTGAAATATAAGTTTTCTAATAATTTTGTTCCTTCAAAAATTTCCCATTTTTAGCCTTGGGAAGCCGAATTCATCGATTCACAACGGGTGTGGGCTGAATATGCTCTGAAAAGACAAGAAGCAAATGCGCAGAATCGTCGTTTAACTCTTGAAGATTTGGATGATAGCTGGGATCGTGGGATTCCACGAATTAATACGTTGTTTCAAAAAGACCGACATACATTGGCGTATGACAAAGGGTGGCGAGTGAGGACGGAATTCAAAACTTATCAGGTCTCAAAAGTGGTCAAAAGTCGTCTTTGAATAATTGTTTTTTTCAGAATCGTCTTTGGATAATTATTTTTTAGATTCTGAAACAAAATCCATTCTGGTGGACACATCAGCGACATGATGGCAAATTATGGAATTTAAATAATTATCGCACAGATATGATTCAAGCTTTAGGTGGTGTTGAAGGTATTCTCGAACACACGCTATTTCGAGTATGTTTTTCATCTTCATTTCAAATTAAATGATGTTTGTACTCAATTTTGCAGATTTACAATCAAGTTATTGACACTAGTAGTAGGTGGGTATTTTTTCTAGGGTACGTATTTCCCTACATGGGAAGGTTTGTTTTGGGAGCGTGCATCTGGTTTCGAGGAATCGATGAAATTCAAGAAATTGACAAATGCTCAACGATCTGGTTTGAATCAAATTCCGAATCGGCGTTTCACGCTGTGGTGGTCGCCTACTATTAATCGAGCTAATGTTAATTTCGTCATACTTTCATATTTGGATTATTTGTATCGTATTTGATGTTTGTTGTTGAAGTTTATCCAAGTGTCGAAGAATTCACCGTACAGGTCTACGTTGGTTTCCAAGTGCAACTTGATCTTACTGGCATCTTCATGCATGGCAAAATTCCGACGCTAAAAATATCGTTGATTCAAATATTTCGTGCTCACTTATGGCAGAAGATCCATGAATCGGTTGTTATGGATTTGTGCCAAGTATGTTTTGTATACCGGAAACATGAGAATATAGAATCTAGAATTCTTATTTTCCAGAAAAGAAACATTTTTAGGTATTCGATCAAGAACTTGATGCGCTCGAAATCCAGACTGTACAGAAAGAAACAATTCATCCTCGAAAATCTTATAAAATGAACAGCTCATGTGCTGATATCCTTCTTTTTGCACAGTATAAATGGCACGTGTCTCGACCATCGCTGTTAGCTGACACGAAGTACGTCATTATGTTTCGAACTTTTATCCTATATACTAATACGTTTAATTAGCTTGTTGTACCTGCCACTAGCAAGTTTGCCTGGCAATATTTATTAATCACCTGTTTAAAAAACAACAACTATGGAGCAGGGATCCATAAGGAAACCTTGCAAATCTTCGATAGATGAAGGAGTTGTGAGCTCTTGATATATTATCCTCCTCGAACAGGCATCTTAATCTTATCGAAAATTTTAGGGATGTAATGGACAACACAACAACCCAGAAGTACTGGTTAGATATTCAGTTACGTTGGGGCGATTATGACTCACATGATGTTGAACGTTACGCGAGGGCAAAATTTCTTGATTATACCACTGATAATATGTCAATTTATCCTTCGCCAACTGGTGTTTTAATTGCAATCGACTTGGCGTACAATTTATATAGGTAGGATTTCTCTTTTTCATTGAATTTATTGAATTTTGCACTTGACAACTTAAATTTGTTATTTTTATTTCTGTTTAAGAAAATTCAATAAAATCGACTTTTCCAGTGCATATGGAAACTGGTTCCCTGGTATGAAACCACTGATTCGACAAGCCATGGCCAAAATCATCAAAGCCAATCCTGCTTTTTACGTATTGCGTGAACGTATCCGTAAAGGTCTTCAGTTATACTCATCTGAACCTACAGAACCGTACTTGACATCGCAAAATTATGGCGAATTATTTAGCAATCAGATTATTTGGTTTGTAGACGATACAAATGTTTATCGAGTGACGATCCATAAGGTTATTTTCATCACATAAATTTCTTTAAAGCAGATAATTTTTATTTTGGTAAAATCATAAATGTCCACTCTATACACAAAACTTCAATTTTTTGCAGACATTTGAAGGAAACTTAACAACAAAGCCTATCAATGGTGCCATTTTTATCTTCAACCCACGAACGGGACAACTTTTTTTAAAAATCATCCATACAAGTGTATGGGCTGGACAGAAACGGTTAAGTCAGGTGCGCTTCCTTGATTGTATTCAATTTTTTTGCATAACTTTTAAGTCATATAGTTTCTAATCTCATTTTGTTTTGAGAGAATATGTTTTAGTTAGCTAAATGGAAAACGGCTGAAGAAGTAGCAGCTTTGATTCGTTCTTTACCAGTTGAGGAACAGCCGCGTCAAATCATCGTGACACGAAAAGCCATGTTGGACCCTCTGGAAGTTCACTTGCTCGACTTTCCGAATATTGTTATTAAGGGATCGGAATTGATGCTACCATTTCAGGCTATTATGAAGGTTGCTGTGTAATTTTATTGGAAGAAATATTGTTTTCTACCTGTTCATCGATTTTAAAATGGAAGGTTGAAATCGGAAAATGTTTAGGTAGAAAAGTTCGGTGACCTCATTTTGAAAGCAACTGAACCACAGATGGTCTTGTTCAACTTATATGACGATTGGCTGAAGGTATGATTCGGATTTCATTTTTGTTGCAATATTGTTTATGCTACTGGACTAATCAAAAGCTTCTGTGTCTTGCAGTGCAGGCGACAATTTTTTAAATTTTTTGTCTATACTGGAAATATTGACTTCATATTTTCGAAACATACACTTTTACTATTAGTGATATAATCGAACTCTGATTTTGCTAATATAGCTGAACCCTGGTTTTGTAAATAAGTTATCTCTGCTATTGTACTTTGATCATTAAATGTGGCTTAAGTATTGATATTAAAACTAGTGATGATCATCAGCGAGGAAAAAGGTGGGAGAAAAGAGTCTCAGACTCTTATATTAATCAGTTTTCATTTTAGACTATCTCTAGTTACACAGCATTTTCACGTGTCATATTGATAATGCGTGGTATGCATATCAACCCAGACAAAACGAAAGTAATTTTGAAACCAGACAAAACAACAGTAACAGAACCTCATCATATATGGCCGTCTTTAAGTGATGAAGATTGGATTAAGGTTTGCATAATTCTTCGGACTGCTAATTCTCTTCGTTCAAAAATTTAGACTTTTAGAATAGAACTAATTAAATTATTTTCTGTGTTTCAGGTTGAATTAGCTTTAAAAGATATGATTTTGGCCGATTATGGTAAAAAAAATAATGTGAATGTTGCATCACTGACGCAGAGTGAAGTACGAGATATTATTTTGGGTATGGAAATCAGTGCTCCATCAGCCCAACGTCAGCAAATAGCTGATATTGAAAAGCAAACAAAGGAACAGAGTCAGGTACATTCATCTATGGAATTTTCAAAGTTGACAATAGGTATTGCAGATTTCATATTTGAACTATTCGGCAGAATGACTATTCTCGAATTTGAAAACCTTTTCAATATTATTTGTTGTGTTTGGCAAATCAGCTGAAAATCCGTATGCTTTTGTCAATTTTGTCAGTTCGTTTCCATTCTCCGATCTTCAGGTAACAGCTACCACAACCCGTACGGTCAACAAACATGGAGATGAAATCATATCGGCAACAACAAGCAATTATGAGGTGATAGATTCCATATAGAATTCCGAAATATTCTTGAATAGTCTATAAATTTTATAAATAAAAGACAATTTTATGAAAAGATAAAAAACTGCTTAGAGATCAGCTGGATTAAGTAGCGTTTGTTGCAAAAACCTATAATTACTTATTATGTTTGGCAAAACATTAGCTGAAAATGACGTATGGTTTTGTTAGTTCATCGTTTGCACTCATATTGCATGACAAATGGGCTCGGTTATAATTCCTTGATTTTTAAGAGTCAAACATTTGCGTCACGCACTGAATGGCGAATCCGTGCAATCAGTGCAACAAATTTGCATTTACGAACGCAACACATATATGTTAACTCTGATGATGTCAAAGATACTGGTTATACATACATCTTGCCGAAGAATGTGTTAAAAAAGTTCATCATTATTGCAGATTTAAGAACCCAGGTGCTTGTTTATTTTCTTTCTTTTCTTATTTCCAAATTTTAGAGTCCCGAAATATGCGAACAAAGAATTTAATAGAAAAATAAAAAATACCAGTCGAGATTTGATTTGTTGATTTTGACATGAAATGTTTCTTCACAGGTTGCTGGTTATCTTTATGGGATATCACCACCTGATAACCCGCAGGTAAAAGAAATTCGTTGCATTGTACTACCACCACAGTGGGGTACTCATCAGTTAGTGCATCTACCTAACCAATTGCCTACTCATGAATTTATCAAAGATCTCGAACCACTTGGATGGTAAGGACTTACATTTCGAAGATATAGAAATTTTTATTCCGAAAATGGGAAGGAGTGAAGTTTCAAAAAAGATTTCTCCTAATGAAGTAATACGAACTTATTTCTGAGTAGTCTCTTTTTTATACAGCTCATCTGATTATACAGAAATCTCATCTGATTATACAGAAATGATTATACAGCTCATCTTCAAAAGGCTCATTATGCAGTCGTGAACTGGACTTCGTCTAAACATCTGTAATTCTTCATGCTATACCTGACAACGGTTCCGATTTGCTCATTAAGTTGCAAAATTCCTCAAATGATTATTTTTAGGATGCACACACAACCAAATGAACTGCCTCAACTATCACCACAGGATGTAACGTCACATGCAAAAATTTTGTTGGAAAATGAAAGTTGGGATGGTGAAAAACAGTTATTATTACTTGCAGGTGATCAGACCACTAACTTTACGGTGGATTGGTGAACACATTTTTTTAATTTATTCTCGGAACTGTTCGAAATTTATAGCCATTCCATTGTCATAATGGAATAATTTTTATTTATTTTGGTTCCATTTTGCTAGAGTTTAAAATATATAATTTCAGTTTCACTCCGGGATCAGTATCGTTAACTGCTTACAAACTGACTCCCAGTGGTTTTGAATGGGCTCGAAATAACACTGATAAGCAGAGTAATAATCCGAAAGGTTACCTTCCATCGCATTATGAAAAAGTTCAAATGCTTCTATCGGATCGTTTTCTTGGCTATTTTATGGTACCATCATCAGGAATATGGAATTATAACTTTATGGGTATGACTTCATGAATTAGAACTTTCTTTTCCATACTTCATTCGGAATGTTTACGAATCAAATTTTTTAGAATATTCGGTTTATTCTGCAGGAGAATGCATTCACAGTGGTGTTTGTTGCAGGCGTCCGACATGAAGCGAATATGCGTTATGATTTAATGTTAACAAATCCTAAAGAATTCTATCATGAAGACCACCGACCACTGCATTTTCAAAACTTTAAGGGATTCGATGATCCTTTAGGTGTGGCTGCTGCTGACCGAGAGGATATTTTTGCTTGAAATCAGTTAAACTTGCTAAAAGATTCTTTTATCCCTTGGTTATTATTGAAATTTATGTAAGTGTCAAGTATGAATCAGGGGATTAAAATCAGGCAACACTTTACACTATTCAAAGCTTGATCTTTGTTACATGTTGGTGCTTATGAAGTCATAAGGTAAGTTGTTCATTACTCCAACATCTGGCGTTTTCACTGATTGCAGATAAGGAAAATAATTCTAAAATACGAGTGGTGTTGCACCAAATAGTAATCGTGAGATTTCTCAGTTTTTGTCTGCAATTATTAGATATTGTTCCTTTCATTCTCTGTAAAAACCTTATCAGTTTTTTGCTTCTACCATACTTAATATAATACTTTTGTTTCCATGTTGTCCATTGTTCATTTGTAAGTGGGAGACAATCCCCATACCTATTTGGAATATTTTTCCTTTGTTTTCAAATAAATTTTATTGAAAAGCATCAGTTATGTGGCAGAAACTGTATTCACAAGAGATTCAGCCTTTACCGATGACGAGATATGGAACGGAGTTTCGGAATAACAACAAATTGTGGAAGATGACGATGAAAGTCAGTAACATTAGGGTCTTTTTGATTGAACTGTCTCGTTGATTGTTGGGCTAGGCTTTTTGCGTTTTATTAACAGCTGGTCCTAACCCCCGGAAATACTGAACAAAATACTAACAGTTGGCATGTTTCACATATCTCAAGTTCAGATTTTTGCTTGCAAACTTTATCGAATGTCAGAATTTCAGTATGTACGTCAGGTTCTTTTCATTGTTGGCGATTGAAAGTAAAGAATTTTGGCTGTCAGTTCCCTGATTGCAGAGAGGTCACGTCGCCAAAGGTCGGTCCCTCTGGGTTTCGCTTTTTTATTAATTTCTTTAGTAAACTTCGCATACTTATGCATGCGAAGTTCATCAAAGAACATGCAATACATTACATTACTTTATGTTTAAAGTTTCATAGTTTTCATCCTTGAGACGTGAATATTTTCATTGCAGAAGGACGTAGTAGAGGGTTGTTTTTGTGTGATGCTCAACATATTTATTCCGGAAATTTAAGTTGGAAGTATGGCAGCTATTCCGGTGAAGAAGAAAGTACAGGTCAATTACGTCACACAGTTTGTGTAAGATACTCTATATGTATATATATATATATATATATATATATATATATATATATATATATATATATATATATATAT
>NW_018108291.1:114045-120697 GCF_000183805.2 Loa loa | reverse complement strand
TATATATATATATATATATATATATATATATATATATATATATATATATATATATATATATATATATTTGCCTCGTTTCTCATAGCCTAGGCGCTAAAAGTAGTCTCATTGATTTTTTATTAAGGTTTCATTTGTGATTCGGGATGAAAAGGAGCCAATGCATCGCTCAGGTGTCAATTGCTTGCAGTACGATGCGCAAACAGGTCGTCTCTTTTCTGGTGGCTCAGATACCATTATACGAATCTGGAAATCACCTGATCGTAAAGATGGCAGCTTTCGGGTCGTTAAAATTTTAATTTTGCTCTGTAAACTAAGTGTTAATACCGTAAAATTTCCAGGTTTCTTTCAGATATAGGAAAAAATTGGAATTGTCACTTGCCATATTTGAAAGGGACAGTTTATGCGTGACAAAAGAAAGAAATTATGCAAATGACTGAAATAGATAGAAAATGTTAGCTGAAAAAGTTCATACAATTGCGATGCATTCAGAAAGCAGAAAATGGAATAGGAATCAATATATGGCAATAAATCCCAGGCTTCTTTGAATATCGGAAAAAATTGAAATTATCACTTGTCATATTTGAAAGGAATAGCTTATGCGTGGCAAACTATCAAAATATTAAAATTGCATACTTTTATACAGTTAACAAACAAAGAAGGGTCTTTTTGTGGTACCGATGGCTGTTCAATAAATGGAAGGACAAAAGTTCGATATGATCTTCACTTGCAATCAATGGAACATCATACTGACTGGGTTAACGATATAGTGCTTTGCTGTGGTGGCCGGAATCGTATGGTTTTTGCTTATTTAAATTTTTAAGGAATTTCCGAAAAATATTGAATAGAATCGTAAATCAAGAAGATTAGTATTTAAACTTTCTGATTTCTCGCGAAAAAATGAATCATTACGATGCTTGCTGATTTCGACGAAATCTTGCTTCTGGACTTTCTTTTAAGGACAACCTATGCAAATTGTTTCAACTAACCATATTTTGCTGTTTGTCGAAAAAAAAAATTCATTTCTGTAAAAGGAAATTGAATTTCAGTAATTTCGGCTTCAAGCGATACAACAGTAAAAGTTTGGAATGCCCAGAAAGGCTTCTGTATGTCAACGCTGCGGACGCATCGAGATTATGTTCGTGCATTGGCGTATGCCCGAGATGTTGAAATGGTTGCAAGTGGTGGATTTGATCAGCTTATTTATTTGTGGGATATTGCTACATTAACAAAGCTAACAGCATTAAATAATACTGTTACAAGTAGGTTGAAAAAAGCTGTTGCAACAACATAACCTCAATGAAATGTAGTTTAAATGAACTACTCAACGAGTTCATATAAACTTCGAAAAAGTTTAAACTAAAGTTTTGCTTTTCAGCATCTTCGTTAAGTGGTAACAAGGATAGCATTTATTCACTGGCAACAAACCCTTGTGGAACAGTCGTTATTTCTGGCTCAACAGAAAAAGTATCTGCTTTTATTTTTATCCATACTTGAAGTTGCTTCAAAAACTTCAGTATTTTTCAGGTACTTCGTGTATTCGATCCTCGTGCATGTCAAAAACTGATGAAGCTTCGTGGCCACACTGATAATGTTAAAGCAGTCGTAGTGAATCGCGATGGGACACAGGCATGTATCATATATTTTTTCGGGGGCATGAATTTCAGACTCTTTATATAATTGAATGAACCCGAACTGATCTCAGTCGTTAATTTGACAAACAGTATTTTTTTTAAAATAGTTTTTTTTGAAAAAAAGTGTATTTCGTATGTAAATTTTGGTGGACAGGACTTTTTCTGTCATTCATTTTCAGCTTTGTTTGCTGAAGTTCATGTAACTGGAGGTTCGTGAGATTTGAGTTCATAGTGTCGTGTGTCCTTTCTTTTAGTGCATATCAGCCAGCAGTGATGGTGCTATAAAGTTGTGGAGTATTGGACAGCAATGCTGCATATCATCACTAAAATGCCATTCAGGGAGTGTTTGGGCATTGCAAGTAAGTATTACTTAATTTCCTTAATTGTTGATGTAACTTATTTGTACTCTTCAATTGTTTTGTAACGTGTTCTTTCTTTATAATAATGTAAAATTTATATAAACACTGAAATCTTGTGTTTCATGCTCTGCATAGCACTTTTATAACTTTGTTGCTTTCAGGTTGATAGTAATTTTTCATATGTATATTCTGGAGGACGGGACAAACAGGTCTTCCGCACGGCAGTTAACGATTTTAAGACAGCAGAACTAATGTTTATTGAGGATGCACCCGTACAGCGGGTAGGAAGGGTCTTATTGGTATTAGAATTGTGCTGTGATTGAATTATATCCTTCGTGTTTTCATTTGATTACGTTCGAAATAAATACATTTGAATAGATAATAGCGGTCAACCCTACTTTCTACTTACTAATTAGACTACAGTTTATTACGAGACAGATAATTTAATAGAATTACCTTTAAATATTTTTGCGTCCCACTACACTGTTTGGTTTTAATTTTAATATTTCCATTTCAGTTGCAACTAACCGATTCAGAATCACGCTTTATTTGGGCAGCTACCTGGAATTCGTCAATTAAACGGTGGTCATTGCTTAGCGATGCTCAAATTTCATTTGGGATGAAGAGTGATCAGTGTGGAGAAATGGTTCCATGCATTCATGAACCAGACATCACCATTCCAGGTTGGAAAGTATTATTTCAGTGAAACATCTTTTTAATGGAGCTTAAGTTCTTTCATACTTTTTGGTGACTGACTTCACTAAATTTTTACCAAGCTGCAGGTGCTGCAAGCATCAGGCAACATGTTGTTTTAAATGACAAAAGACATATTGTCACAAAAGATACCGACGATAATGTGGCAATGTGGGATGTCCTGAAAGGAAGGAAGGTTTAAGATTTTACACTTCTAAAAATTTCTTCATTCATCGCAGTTTTTTCAAATATATCAGTTCCATACAAAAATTCCTAAAATAATTTCGGATATTCAAAGCATTAATTTTAATTCCTGAATATGAGTAGAAATACTTGAACATTGAAATTTGTCGAACTTCTACCAAGCTTCTTTGTTGAGGTATGTGATCATGGAAAGAGACCGATGGAAGAAGTGATCAAGGATCATTTTAAGAAAGTATTTGTACCTTCATGGTTCACAGTTGATCTGAAAAGCGGTGTAAGTTCTTAGTGAAGTGAGATTTTTAAAAACATCAAAGCGCTTAATCATTCCTACAGTTTTATTACTACATTATTGTCACTCGATTGACTCCATTCTTAACCACGACAAGTGCCATTTGCAAGCATGAAAAGAACTTGCGTTCTGTTGTGCGAGACACGGATATTTAGTTTAGTCAGAATTTACAATTTACAGTTGGGTGCGAAAATTTCCGACATTTTTCTAATGGAATATTTTCCTTTAATTTAGTGGACAGAGATTTTTTTTTTCTCCTTAGATGCTACAAATTACACTGGATGAATCGGACTTCTTTTCTGCCTGGGTGTCGGCAAAAGACGCTGGGTTTCCAAACAGTCAGAATGATACTAAAAGTAGGCTTTTTTTGTATTAAATTACAATTTATTAAAATGATAAATCTAATTCTAGATTTAGTAGGGATCGAAATAGGATTTTGCTTTACTTATATTGTAGTTAACTGTGGTGGTATGTTGCTTTAATTTATATTATAGTCAACTATGGTGGTATGTTGCTTCGAGCACTATTTGAACACTGGTCACGGTCTTTTTCTGATGTTGATGAGGAATCTCCAACTCATCGATTTAATTCCGTACCTAGTCATACGCCACTTATTTTGTGGTATGCAATTAAATTGTTTTTATTAATAGTAAGCAGATCAATAACTAGAGGAATAAAAAAACTAAGTTTATACACAATCGCAAAATTTTGGCATCTGAAACCGAAGTTACTTAGTCGAAAATTTAAGCTTATCATTTACAACATTAATTTCTCTCCCGCTTGTGAATAATTGGACTCAAATCATTTGTGTTCTGTCAATACTTTGGAGCTATAAGATTATTTTTGGAATTGCATAACCTTTTCGTAACCCAAAATAATAACCATAACCCAAATTGCATAACTTCAGTTTTATTATGTCTATAAAAATTCTATTATATCATTTTGAATGCTATAATGTTTGGGAAAGTATCTCTTGATCTGAAAAACTAGATTGATAATTATTCTAGAAAGCCAATTAATTTCAGTGAATTATCTGGTCGGCCAATATTTCGGCTGATGATACGGGATGCGGCACATGAAACTGAATCGCAAATGCTTTCGGACTTTGTTCCAGCTTGGGTGTTGGATGTTGTTGAACGAAATCAGCTTCCAAAATTTAACAAAATGCCATTTTTCTTGCTTCCACATCCATCGCTTGGAATCAAGGCGCCAAAGAAGTCTTTTTTTTTTTTACTACCGCGAGAACAATTCTTACAATTTCGGAAGACTGACAATACAGTCTTAACAGTCTAAAACATATGACGAAATTCAAATCTATACGAAAATGACCTTTTCAAGGGATCGATTAAGTGCAACAGAAATGCTTCAAGTGAGAAAAGTGATGGAACATGTTTATGAGAAAATACTAAATGTTAACGATGCAAATTACTCTGAGAATGGTATTCCATCTGCTGCTCAAATGTTACCGCCCTCTTTACAAGCAAACATTGAAGAAAGGATTGAACTTTATTGCCAAGATCAGGTATGCTTGCTGCTTGCTAAACTCTTATATGCATAATGCAGTATTCATGTTTAGATTCAAAAACTTGTTATTTAGCCGCTCTAGTTCCTTATCCTAAATCCAGAGGTGATTTTTGAATATTTCTTTTCCATCCTTTCTGTTGTTTATGTCTGTAACTGATTGTTGTAACAAATCTGTGATAACTTTTTTACATTCCAAAAGTTCTAAGAAAATCTTATTTTGTCAATACATTATTTTATTTTAGCCATATTTCCGCCTAAAATAATTATTTCTGAAATTCTGTTATTTTACTTCAAGTGTTTTGAACGTTTTATTGATTATATTAAACGTTGTAACTATTTTTTTTAGAAACTGGATCCAGAAATGGACCTCCGAACTGTCAAGCATTTTATCTGGAAACAGGGTGGTGATCTCATGTTGTATTATAAACCTATACGATAGTAGTGGCTGTTGAAAAATCACTCTTTTTTAAAATTCAATTTGCAGCATAATAAAGCCGGAAAGTCCAGTGTTCTGTTCGAGAGTGTTTCTAACTTTCTACAAACAAAAAACATAGACGTGACATAATCTAAGTTGCTGTTTAGGCAGGTGTTATATAGCTTGCATGTTTTATACGTCAAACTAAAAAAATCCTGAAAGTTTGCAAAAAAACGTGAATGAAACCAAATTTTTGTGTAGGAAATACAGAATCGGCTTCTTATCGCTACAACTTAGTTGGTGCTGCCTTCAACTGTGTCACAGTGAACTGATACTGATTACATCAAAGGTGATTGCATCTTGTAATAGAACTTTAAAATTGTATGCTTAATCGAATGGGAAATGTACACTTGGATCTGTGCAAGGTTTGACTGTAGTTGATTTGATGAACTTAATTTAATTTGCTTGGGTTGGAATCCTGCAGACCAATGTCTGTTGAGAAATAAGTTCGAACAAACAATTTACAGGCCATAAGCAACGTGAAATAATCATGTTTTACGATTAAAACTATATGATTGTAGTTTCATTTCAAGTAACTCCCATCATCCATAGAAATAAATGTTGATTTTTTCACATGCAACCGTGAATGAGTTTATTGGGACTTGCTTGAAAACTGTGTATAACATACTCGTGGTTCTACGGTAAATAGCCCAGACCAACCTGGAAGCAGAATGGAAGCCAAGCTACAACGATTTTTATTAGCAGATACTATTCTTAACCAATGCACATGCTCCCTTAATCAGTAAAGCTTTTTCCTTAATAAACATGAGGGCAAAGTGTGGTATTTCATATTGCCTTACGGTTTTCGTTAATAAACATTAGAATGCTGAAAAATAAAATCTATCCTGTGCTGAAATTTCATCCTGAGATTTGTGAAATCATGTGATCAATGGATGGAAGTGGTAGAAACAGAATTTGAGGTCGAGATCTCCGTGTCAATTCTGAGGATGATAACAGTATGGAAAAATGAGTGGTTCTAAAGTTTATTGTCGATTCCTCGAGATGAACGGATTATTATGCTAACAGAAGAAGCACATTGTCAAAATAAGTTCATCTGACTCTGCAACATTTCTCAACCCCTTTGTAAGGCATCGATGACAAAGCATCGATTCATCATATCATTCATTTTTTTCTTCGTTAAGTATTTTCAAGTACTACTACGGTATTATAAAAAAACAGTTTTTAAGCCAGATATGATCAAAAATGGAAATGTTTTCTTGCATGAATAAAAAAGTGCCTTTCGAAGATGATTGATAATTGATAACTGATGATTGGTGATTGATGATTGGTGATTGACGATTGATGATTGATGATCGATGATCGATGATTGATGATTGGTGATTGATGAATTATGATTGGTGATTGATGAATGATGATTGGTGATTGATGAATGATGATTGGTGATTGGTGAATGATGACTGATGATTGATAATTGATGAATGGTGATTGGTGATTCATGGTGATGATTGATGATTGA
>NW_018108291.1:104535-113830 GCF_000183805.2 Loa loa | reverse complement strand
AACAGAATTTGAGGTCGAGATCTCCGTGTCAATTCTGAGGATGATAACAGTATGGAAAAATGAGTGGTTCTAAAGTTTATTGTCGATTCCTCGAGATGAACGGATTATTATGCTAACAGAAGAAGCACATTGTCAAAATAAGTTCATCTGACTCTGCAACATTTCTCAACCCCTTTGTAAGGCATCGATGACAAAGCATCGATTCATCATATCATTCATTTTTTTCTTCGTTAAGTATTTTCAAGTACTACTACGGTATTATAAAAAAACAGTTTTTAAGCCAGATATGATCAAAAATGGAAATGTTTTCTTGCATGAATAAAAAGTGCCTTTCGAAGATGATTGATAATTGATAACTGATGATTGGTGATTGATGATTGGTGATTGACGATTGATGATTGATGATCGATGATCGATGATTGATGATTGGTGATTGATGAATTATGATTGGTGATTGATGAATGATGATTGGTGATTGATGAATGATGATTGGTGATTGGTGAATGATGACTGATGATTGATAATTGATGAATGGTGATTGGTGATTCATGGTGATGATTGATGATTGATGATTGATCATGATGATGATTATTGATGACTGATTAATGATGATGATTGATGGTTATTGATGATTGATGAATGATGATTGATGAATGATGATTGATTATTGATGATGTTGATGATTGATGAATGATGATTGGTGAATGGTGATTGATGAATTATGATTGATGATGATTGGTGATTAACGGTGATTATGATTGATGGTTGGTGACTGATAGTGTGATTTATGACGATGATGATAATGATGACGATAATGGCGATGATGATGATGAGAGATCCAACCTTTTTACCCTTATTTTCGATTCCATACTCAAATCCTCAAATAATTAACATTTGACCTCTGCGTTCTTTGCTTCAACTCTTTTAAGTGCTGTAAAATTAGGACTTATTCTGAAAAAAAAACGCGAGAAAAATGACTTTCAATTCTCTCACTTACCTATCTATCCCATGTAAGAATTATTGAAATTTGCCAATTTTTTTTTGGAATTTATGTATTTTGAAATGTTTGGTTGAAATAATTTAAGTGGTTTTATGACAGAACTGATTAGTTAGGCTGTAACTTAGCTAGAAAACCTCAAATTCCTAATTTGCTTGAATTAAAGATTTGAAAAGAAAAAAGGTTCTTTGTAGGTTCTTATATGCTCATGGTAAAGAAATGATGAATTTATTAGCTCTTCTGGGAAGCTTATAGATGAAGAAGTATTCATTTTCAATATATCTCTGAAAAAAATGTTATTTAGATGTACAATTTCGGTCCAACCAAATGGATTTGGATAACAGTAGACCGTTTTTTAAACAACCATAAAGAGTTTACACACATCAAAAAGTAAAAAAATAAACAAACTGGGAGTGCACTAGCCTTAAATCAGAAGTTCTTATGACCAGTACAGATTACTACCGCTTTTTTGGATTTTTTGGTTGTTAATGTAATGATACATAGATACTTGCAAAATATCTGGAATGTGTCCAGCAATGAAGAGGACAAAGAAACGGGAAATGACATATAATTTTTACAAAAATAGCCAGTCCCGAATCTTTCGTTTGGCTGAGTTCAAGACAGACTATTCATCCAATATTAAGGACTTTACCTTTTTGGCTGTATGTTAGGCAACCATTAAGGAATATGTGTAAGTACGATTGGAGTAAGAGGTTAGTTGACATCAGGTAATGCGCACAAGTTTTGATTGATAAAAAAATACAAAAAACACATGCTGTTATTCGAAATATTTTTAAAAATGAGCAACCGGAGTTTTGAATTCCTTCACAAACACATACATACCATTAGCTTTTCTTGCTAATAACTCTCGGTCACTTACTTATAAAATTGTTTAGATTACTTGCAAAACTGAATAATGAAATCATTGGATCAAGTAGCTTGTGCCACGTTATAGTAAAACTATCGGATCATTGTCGAATAAGTCATTTCTCTTGTGTTATTTGCTTTACTTGAAGAAGTTGGAAAGTTATTATTATTGTATAACCAATATTTCGATTTTAAATTTGGATGAAATTTTAAAAAAAGGCAGAAGACAAAATAAGTGAGAAAAATGCAATAAAATGTTTACATGATGCCAAAAGGTAATATTTTCTTTGAGGATGAATCATTTTGACGACCAAAACTATTTCAAAGATGGGAAATTTTGGCATTTTAAGGTTACAAAAGACCAAAAATATCTTGTATGACTGGATAAATTAAAATTTCCACTTTAAAAGTAACTCGGGAAAGTTTGAAGTAGGAATGTCGCTCTTAGCCTTCCTTTCCTTTTCGTTCGTTTATGCTGACCACATCTTTGTCACCTTTAAAGTTAATATACAAGTCCCATCTTTCGCTTTAATTTGCTTTCTTGTTCACTACGTAATGCCTGTGATGTAATGAATTTCGGTTCAACTCCACGTTGTCAGTGTGTTAATGGTGGTTACGCGTTGTTAAAATATAAGCGGATATCGACATATAATCGTAGAATCGAGCAATAAAACAAGCCCTGACGTGTTTGCAATATAGCACAATTTGAGTGGCATAAGATTTCACATTCAGATACAGAAAATGTGACAAGCGTAGTGTTATTAAATATCCATCCTTACATGATTTAAATAAAGAGAATTATTTAAATTGAAATTTTTTGCAGTCAATTCCGCCATATCAAATAATCCTACCATTGTGACAAAATGAACGAAAGTGGAAGTGAAATGAAATCATTTTGAAAAATCAGACGGTTTACAGTTGAATATGACAGTTGTTGTACCTATGACGAATTAATGAAAGCTCTGCATTCGTATGAACCCACATTTCAAGGCGTTCTTTCTTGGAAAGGTTAATCGATTTTCCAATATCAAACAAATCGAAGATCTCAACATTCCGCCCGAAGTTTTAGATCACAGATGGTTCAAAGAAGAAGACAATATACTGCTCATCAGACCTTATTCAAAGAAGCTTTCTTCCCTTTCTTGTAGTCATTGAGCTATTTTAGTTTTAAAAATAAATAGGTTGAACTAAAGTTGAAGTGAGAGTAAAATAATGTCAATTGAAGAAGAAAAGGAGAAGGAAAAGGAAAATACTAAATTTCAATACGACAGAGTTTGCTTGACATTAATATGTGTATATTTATGTACAACTGAAATGCAACTGATTCTTGTAACTGATTCTAAAATGCAATTGGTTCTTGCAACTGATTCTAAAATGCAACTGGTTCTTGCAACTGATTCTAAAATGCAACTGATTCTAAAATGCAACTGGTTCTTGCAACTGATTCTAAAATGCAATTGGTTCTTGCAACTGATTCTAAAATGCAACTGGTTCTTGCAACTGATTCTAAATGCAACTGATTCTTGTAACTGATTCTAAAATGCAATTGGTTCTTGCAACTGATTCTAAAATGCAACTGGTTCTTGCAACTGATTCTAAAATGCAACTGATTCTAAAATGCAACTGGTTCTTGCAACTGATTCTAAAATGCAATTGGTTCTTGCAACTGATTCTAAAATGCAACTGGTTCTTGCAACTGATTCTTGCAACTGATTTTTTTTCATCATTTAATTAAACATTGCAGACAGCGAAAACGATTCGGTGCTAAATTCATCGAATGAGCTCAATTTGGCTTTGAAACACAAATCTGACAAGTTTGTGCGTCTCAATAGCATCGGTGTAAAAAAATTTTTTACTCTAAACAGCTACATTGAAAAATTTTCACTTTATTTTCGTTCTTCATAGCTCTAAAATGTCATTTTAAAAGTAACTGGTATGACTGAGGAAGATGGCAAATCTTGAAATATGTTAAATCTCTTTGATAATTGAAAGTTAGGAAAATCATTTTATCTGTTCTGCTAACACAATTTCAGGTGACAGATTCTGAAGCAACCATTGGTGCATCACATTGGTACATGTACGGAGCTATTTTCAATTTCTAAAAAGCCATATATTTTGTTGATTACTAAGATGCCCATCATGCAAAGTTCTTAAATTGATGTTTTATTTATTTTTTCCTCTTTTCCTTTTTTTTTTTAATGACCACAATGTGTCGAGTACTTTGATCCACTGGACTTCACTGTTCATTACAAATAATTTTCACCAAAAATGCAACTGAGTAAACGTGCTGTTGAAGTAACACAAAGCAATGGGTGCATGCAGTAAAACTGTCAACAATCCAAAGCAGAACAATCTAGTCCATACATAAGATTGATAACAGGAAGTGAACAGTCTCGATAATCATAGCGGTCCATCTTTGAGGAACTTTAAGAATGACTGTCAAAAACACCCGAAGAAACCTCCGAAAGGACTCACAAGATTGCAATTATTTCTTTTTCTGATTGTTATCTTCGTAAATTATTTTCAGGCGCAAAGGGAAATTTTTACGAGACAACTGCTTGGTAACAAAGAAATCAAAATCGAAGTTGACCCTAATCCTTCTTCGGAAGAAAGGGAATCAGACCTATCAAAACAGCTTACAAAAAAGCAAAAGATGTGGCCGATTGTCATCATTGGTAAGTATAAGCCTGAAGTTGATGGAACTAAATAACTGAGAATCAAATAGACAAGGAGAAAATAGAGGAAACAACAATAATAATAATAATATGAGCAGTGGCAGCAACAACAACAACAATGCCGACAATAGTATCAACAAACATTGAATTTTATAAGTTTTTTTGAATTGATTTACTCTCTATTCTCCGTGAATATTTGGTATTGGAGAGGAAAATAAACGATAAAGCATTGTAGTAATGTGCAACCCAACAGGAATCAATAGATAAAAAGACAATTTTCGGCTTAATTCCACATTCTAACAAATACTTCAATGAAATGTTCAATAAGAATAGTTATTTAAAACAATGACGAGAATATAACATTAACAATGATCATACCTGTTATGATAATACTTAGCTGATGCATAACTTCAAAGCCATCATCGACAGGCTTGCTTTCAACCACCTTTGTCAATTCCTCATTAGATGGTGATGGTACTATTCGGTCGATCTTCCTTATTAGCATCAAATTTTAGCCCATAGCAGTGAGTGACGGAAAAATCAAAGCAGTGGCATGAAGATATTAAAGATGATACCATTAATGTAGAGTGAATTTTTTTTGAAGAACTGAAAATGAAGTGACACTAACAAGCACAAATATGAGATCTTGTTTCCCATCAGATCAAAATTATAATAATGATTGTAAGTGAACTGCATATAACTTCAATTAAATTGAGTTTTCATCGTTTAAAGAGCATATAAAAAATTCAGAAACTTTCTCCTCTAGTATCTTTAGGATATCCAGCATATTTCAACAAGGCTTTTTTTTTGGATTTGGGAATTAATTTCACTTGTCGCAGGAAAATTTTCCTTTAACCTTTCACCTATTCCATTTCACATAAACAAAAGATTCGCTTGGGTTGAATTAGAAACTTTGCAATCTAGCATTCTTCGAGAAAAAAAATTCCACTTTCCAGTCTGAATTTTGCACACTTTTAAAAATATTTCATTGTCTATAGACAGACGATACGTTTAGTTCGATGAATCTTTTTGCAATAAAATTTCCTGATCGGCTAGTAAGTTGAGTTAAGTGTGTCGATTGGCGTTCAGAAGTGGTATCACAAGTTTTTATTTAAATATATTAAAGCATATGTACTTTGGAGAAAGTTTAATAGCTCGGTTTGAATGGGAATAGGAAGGATTGCAATTCCGGGTGGGTGCTGAGTTTGAGAAAAGTTTAGCGGAATGATGGGTTGCTTGGTTAGTGTGGACGAAGGATAAAAAGGAAGGAACACTTTCTGAAAAGCGCACAGATGCTATCATTTATTTTCCCCTCCACTTCCTTTCCCTCCTTTCACTTCCAATTCATCGATATCTTCCACCATCATTCACATCGGTTTATACTTATACTCATTGTATTTTATTTCAATAAAAGTTATTTTGGTTTTCAAATTTAAAATCTGAAGCAGATTTGAGAGCTGTAAGCAGATAGTAATAGCAGTTTCCGAAATCGAACAGGATATAATTTCGGATGAGTCTTCGTAATATTTAAATGGATCAAGCATGCCAATGAACGGAATGAAGATTAGAAAAGGAAACACTCTCTTTGATTTAAATTAAAAAACAAAGGTTAAAGCAAGGGGATTAAGCCATTTCTTTCTTAACAAAACTTAGATTGGACAATGGAAAAATGCGAAGGAAAAGAATTATTGAGGTCATCATGATTCGAATATTACTGAGGGGTCAAAACTCATTCATATAATATATGAGTTTATATGAGTAAAAATTTAATGCCAGTTGACAAGGTTTCCGCAGTCTGTTATTGCATTACGAAAGTTCTTTTCGCTTTTCTTTTCTCAATTTATGCAAACCTTTTTGAGAAGGAAAAAAAAATGTCATCGTCATCGACCTCCAAAAGCGGATGGATGGTAACGGACAGTTCAGTAAGTCGCGCAGGAAGAGGGACAGGAAGAAAACGAACACTTTTTTGCGGGAGAAGCGTCAAATATTCAACCTCGAAAACATTTTGTACACCCCTTTCTCTCGTGTCCTCTGATTTTTCGCATCCATTTTCGTGATTTTTATCTTTTTTACCCATTTTAAATGAGCATAGCAAAAACATAGTATCGAACTGAGAGAAGACACCAATTTCGGAGACTATCCTTTCGTTCATTTCTTTTTCAAATTCACTAAAATCTAGAAAAATTCTTTTAATCATGACTAATATTTAGGAATATATTCAAATTAGTCATCCTTTCACTGTAAAATAGGGTATCAGCTCTTAGAGCAATGCTTCGAACTTCCTCAAATCGGTATGAATTTAAATACATAACATTTAGAAAAAAAGAAATTAGCAGATAATTTGAAATCAATGATCAGTTAATACGTCTGCTTCAAGCAGTTATCTTCGACTCCTTTTTACTTTCAAGAAGTAAATGAAAATTTCAATTTGAACTAATTTCAATTCCATTCTGATCACTAACAGATATATAAATGATTAAAGGCATAAACAAGCACTGAAAAAAACAAAACTCTAATCTTCCCTTTATTACAGCATATATTTAAATGACAAATTTCATCAGCGACAACATTCAATAATCGAATAGTTGGTACACTTACTCGAGAAAACCCTCTATCACTATAACCATCTTTGAAACAGCCGAGGTGAGGTAGAACAGAAAAGGAAGAGATGAGATTTCTTGATACTTGTTCCTTCTTTCTAGGATGGATAGCAAACTAACAGCAGTAGTTCTCCGTATTCATCGAAAATGGTAGTCGTTCAAATCCACGAGTATTCACTCTACCCACCTATAATTTTATAATTTTAATCCATCAACATACATAACTAAAGAATCCTTTTCACCACCCACATGCTCACACAAAATGTTCTCATTTTTTTGGCATTACGTTATACAAATTATGTCTGTCACATGATTTGGTCCTCCCTAATTTTACCCAGTATACTGCTATTATCGCTGTAATAGCAAAGTTTTGTAAGGTTTTATGTGATAAATTACGGCTAAGTTCCAAGAAAAGGGTTTTTGATAAACAGTATTATGGTTCGCTATCAATATGAAATGAGATTTATTCAATTCAGCAATTTAAGGACCATCTTTGCCAAATTCACTTCAGGAACTCTATAATCATATCCCAATTATTTATGGCACTTCATGTTTTCTCAGCATTCTGATGTCCAACTTCGATAATATTCAACCACTTCCATACTCACATTGCTTTTTCAAGAGTGTACCTTGTCAGATATCAGTAAAACAGAAAATAGGGAAATTAAAATTTAAAAAATTTCATGAGATTTTGATTTTCTTTCTTCTTAACCTATCTTGCTACTTTCTTACTTATTTTACATCTTACTATTCTTAAAACTACAGACTCTTGCGCCTTAGTTTGTTAGCTGTTAAATTATGTAACCACTATTATTACTCATTGATGAACATTATTCATTTTAAGAAAATTTTCGTATTTTATATAAAAGACATTGGTACATGCCAAATGGATGAACTAAAAACAGAAGGACAGGCAAACAGAAATTGTGGATAGGATCGGTGATATGGTAGCAGTGTTACCCTTTTCTTCCCGAAAACTATCCATTATTTGCTCTGGCGGGTGTCAAAACTTCGATTTCACTCTATTTTCATCAATCTTCTACTTTTTCATTTTTTAGCTTCAAAAAAAAAAAAGGGAAAAAACCTTGCGGGCAGACGATAGGACTGATGTTTGAACTCCCAAATCAACTCTGAAAACTTCTCTTCTCTTTCCACTCTAAACCAAGTTGAGGTGGATAAGCATTAGAACTCTGAGTAATTTCTGCCTTCAACTTCATACTAAAACTATGTCATAATTTTGACCTTTAAACTATTGCCAGTGTATGTTTACTTGGCCTTTGTCAGTATACCTTTGATAGCACTCGTTAAATCGTTAGCATTCAGTTCTCCATGCATAACTTTACTTTGACTTTCAAACTGCCTTCAACAAATCAGATTATACAGCTAATGCAAAGTTAGATTTCAAAATGTATTTCGAAAGCTAACTGATGTAGTTAGTGTGCGGCTCTCAATCGGTATGAATGTGTTTGCGGGTGGTATGGATGTGAATCACCGGTGGAGCAACTATTGTAGGAAAGCCGGCGAAGTGGGACGATAACCCCAGCAGACATTATCATCGAATCAGCTGCAACAGCCTCAATCAAAGGTATTTAGTCTCTTTTTAGTCAAAATACTTCCCCACTTCCTTTTTTTTATATTGTAATAGTCAAATTCTTAACCACTGAAGTATCAATAATTTAATCACATTGCTCATATAGTGCAGCTTTAAGAGATTCTGTAAGATGATTCAGTTTGAAAGCATCTGAAGATGAACATGAAACCTTGCTGAAAATAGGTATTGATCCCGTAAATGAAGAGCCATGTAACCATGACATGGTAAGATTAATGTAGGAAAAGAAAATGAAGGGAGAATTATTTACAGAAAGAGTTACAGAAAAGGGCTACATTCTTCACACTTATGCTTATCAATGGCATCAAATAACGAGTGATATTATACAATGTACTTTATAAATACGTGCGATTTAAGAAACCATGACTTTATAATTGTTGAATCAAAAATGATATATCATACTGATTCGTATTACGTTTGCATAGGAGATTTTTAGCATCCAGGGAGAAGGTGATGATGATGATGATGATGATGATGATGATGATGATGATGATGATGATGATGATGATGATGATGATGATGATGATGATGATGATGATGATGATGA
>NW_018108291.1:101730-104219 GCF_000183805.2 Loa loa | reverse complement strand
AAGGTGATGATGATGATGATGATGATGATGATGATGATGATGATGATGATGATGATGATGATGATGATGGTGATGATGATGATGATGATGATGATGATGACGGGTTGTGTATCTTGCATACCTTACACATGCATCCCAAGCTGATGTTTGCTTACTGAACATTCCAAGTTTGATGTGTATGCGTTGTGGTTTCGAGAATGAATGATAGGGAAAGTATCCAGTCGGTGTTTGCGTCTCGCAATAAAAGCCAAGTTAATCATCTTAATTCAACTGTATAAACATCGCTATCTGTCTCAATAGGTGCGTGTGATTATAGTAATAAAAAATATATATAATATTTCATCATGACAGTTTGTGATATGACAAAATGGGTTCATGATAAAGAAGAAAAGATGGGAAATGTTAGAAACAACTTTTTACCTATGCAACTAATAATAATTTCATGATTTTTGTATTTTGATTATAACTTTTACCAAAAAGGAATCACTAAAAACCACACTTTTTGCTTATTGTGAAATTACAAAGAGCTCTCTTTTCTTCGCTTCCCATTGTAAAAGTTAAATAACGGTTTTACCTTTTCACTTGCCAGCAACATTTATAGAAAAGAGAAGACCAAAATCTCGGAGGAGCAAAAAATAAAACATTTTACCATCTCTCTTTCAGTCAGTCATAAATGGGAGGATGGGTCGCTTTGTTTAACTTTTCCTCCTTACAGAACAAGCTATACGACATTTCGGTTACAATTTTAGATTAGCAAGCAAATTTTACTGATTGCAATAAATTTGAAGAGGCACTAACTACAAAGTTTACTCATCCCAATTCAGTATCAAAATCGATTTCAGTGATCAATGACCTACGAAGTACTATTTCTGTCCTGGTTATTCAGTAATAACCTACTTGGTGATAAGTAATGTTACTTCTTGTTTTCCATGTTTATCCCATTTTTTTCAAACAAATAGTTTGTTAGTTACGAAAAAGCATCAGCCATTTTACTCCGAGTGGAAAATATAATTTTTACCAGCGTATGAATCAATTTTATCGAACAGATATGAAAATGTTTCGGTTTTTGTAAAATTTTTCCCAACTAAGGTATTTCTAAATCTTTATGTCCACTTTTCTTAGGTTAAGCAGTCGTTTTGACACATGTATCAGTTTATAACACTCCATTTTCTTTTCTCTAAGTCTAATTTTTCCTACCCATTTTAAAATGTCCATAATTATCGAATTAATCGAGCATGTAAAGCTGATAATTCTATTTAATGCACCATACATTATGAGAGGTAGTTCGATCTAATATCTTCCTGAAACAATAATATGACATATTTTCATCTGAAAAACTCTCGATAAAAACCCAATCAAAATTTAAAAATTTGTCAACCATAAGAGAAGCCAAGAAATTCCAAAATTTGCAATTCTTCATTTTATAATAAAATAATACGTTTTTTGATATTCATTCTGATTAAAATTTTTTAACTTTTCCATTCACAAAAATTGGTTCTACTTTTGCAAGTTACCTGTTAGTATTACTGATCTCTCGACACAGATAATTATTATAAAAGAAGTGAAAGGGATTATTACTTTTGATTGGAGTCAATTTGAAAAGGAAAAATAATCCTTGACTCTTCGAGTCTTAAGATTCCGATAAGTTGTGCCAATTTGTTACAAAATTGAAATTCTAGTTATTCTCACAATTCGGAACCAAATAGTCAATATAAATAATAATATTTTACAGTGGATCTCTTGCTATAGTTGTCACGAAAATGATGAAATTATAAGTGAATTAAAAGTAATTGCATTTATGATCCATTACATTCGACAGTAATTATTACTGATAAGTTGGTGATTATATTCGTTTTCTGCTTCTTTCGTTTCTCTACTGCATTCAATAAAAATAACAACTTATTTTTCATAATTTAACTTTTACATTGGATTTTATCATTTCTCGTGAATGATAATAATTAATCTATGATTGCAAAGTTAAGTAAGATATCTGCCGATTAAAGATATCGCCATAGATATAGCGGATTTTGAAATAAGTGCTATAATAATGGAGTGATAATTACCTGTTGATTTGCTAAATATTATATCATTTAGGGATGAAAATTCCAAAACTGACCTTGTCTATTTTCCTCTACTTCCAATTCCTTAGGAATTCATAGTCTCTCTTTGATCGCATGGTCACAATGGTCGCATATAATTTGCTAAAGTTGTAGGATGCCAAAGAATAATTCTCGGCATAAATTATATCTCAAACACTCTTCACTGCCCCAGCGTGCATAACAGCTGAAAATTTTATTATCGAAAGTAAACAAAAGTACCCAAAGCGCACACAGATGACACTCACAAACAAGAGTATACAGCCACATTAAATTCCGCAAGATGTTTGTGTGTGTGTATGTGTGTGTGTGTGTGTGTGTGTGTGTGTGTGTGTGTGTGTGTGTGTGTGTGTGTGTGTGTGTGTGTGTGTGTGTGTGTGTGTGTGTGTGTGT
>NW_018108291.1:99549-101585 GCF_000183805.2 Loa loa | reverse complement strand
TGTTGTTGTGTTGTGTGTGTGTGTGTGTGTGTGTGTGTGTGTGTGTGTGTGTGTGTGTGTGCGTGTGTGTGCGTGTGTGTGTGTATGTGTGTGTGTTGCTTGAGTTGAAAACTGATAAAAGATGCGAAAGAATAGCGATGACTTGATAAGTACTGATAATGTTGCCAACTTTATTCAATGTTGGAATCACAATTATGGCTGTTACCATTTGTTATGCTTGCGATGATACCATTAAAATGATAAAGTGATGTCACTGACGATGAGGAAATGATACCATTTGGTATTGGTGATAAGATATGTCAGAATATGGGAGAAGAATACTGTTATTGCTACTTTTATTGTTACTGCTTAATTTTTTTGCTCTGCTATTATCTTTCGAATTACTTCTATTAGTATTATTCAGAGTGGATCACAACTCTCTTCAGTTTCTGTAGGCAGACCTATGTTTTGATCGTTTTCTGACAAAAGAATCCAAATTTCTCATAGATTCAGTGGTTTGATTAATATTGATAATTCCGGAAATATCTTGCAATATCCTGTAAAGGATATTTCCCTCCCTGTATTTTCTAATTTGCATCTATTATCAATACCTTTTTTTATTTTTTTATGGGACATTGAATTGGGGAGAGCTCATTCCGGAAGATATATGAACATCCAAATTAAGTTAAATGTTTCTTTTTAGCAGTGACGAGTGGCCGTGAAAAATCTGGAAGTTCGGTGATTTTCTATTCCAACCGACATCGTTACATATGTCAGTAGCTATGGTATATTATAAAAGAGATAGTTGGAGCAAAAGTGTAGTGCGTTGAGATGTGTAGGAAGGAAGATTAGGTAGTGCTGTTGGCTATGAGTGAGCTTAAGAGTGAAGCTAGAGTAAGCTAGATACTAATCTTCGAGTCGATATAAGAGAAGATGGAAGGTAATTTGGAAAAGTAAAATTTGATTGAGAAGACGAAAAGTTTGATTTTTTTAAGAAAAGAAAAACCGATGGTCCATTAGACCGGGCTATATATATATGTTTCCTTTTTGCTCTTTACATAGCTAATTGGCCTAGAACTACAATGCCTTAGACTGCTATAAGCATTAGGCCTAGGCCGTTTTCCTGACAAAAAAAAAGAAAGCGTTATCCAAGAAAGAAGCAAGGAAGGGTAGAGCCAAGTACTTTACCCATTTTACTTTTGTGCAATCAATATAGCCATTGCAGTTATTGGCACAACCCATCATTCTGACACAGACAAGACAGACAAACGCATGCATACATGAGTAAACAGACTATGACTCAACTCGACCAGACCAATTCTACCAACCAAAAAATGCCTCAACTCTTCTTTCTTACAACCACTTCTCCCTTACCTTCAGATTCTTCCTTTCTATTACCTTTTTCTTCTCCTTTTCCTTCCTCTTCTCCTTCTTCATTTCCTTCTTCTTCCTTTTCTTCTTCAGGTTCCTCTCTTCAGCACTGTACATCAACAGATTCATCCTCTATAATATCACAAAAATGACATACATTAACTGCTTTAATTAATATTTGAACTGTATTTCTTTTCTACTTACCGCTATTCGTTTCAATTGTCAACCTTTCTCATTATACATATAAACATTGTCATTCTGTTGTCCCGCATAATCTGATCAGTTCAAATTGTTGTATCATATCATATCATTCTTGTTGGATCTTCAATATTCCTTGTCATAGTAGCGTTTTCCTTTTTTACTTTTCAAAATTCAAACACTGACTGTCAACAATCCGAAACCATTCCCTTGTTAAAAGTACCTATGCTAATTGGAAACAATCACAACATATTGCTTCATTTCTTGGAATTTAAAGTTTGTAATTTATGAATCATTCCCTCTCTACTTGGCTCTTTTTTAACTCTCTAGACATTAGCAGCTAATTTGTAAAATATGCACCATTATGTGAAGTATAAAGTTATACGGTATTAAAAGGAGTGCTAGGATGAAGGAAAGGTATGTGTGTGTGTGTGTGTGTGTGTGTGTGTGTGTGTGTGTGTGTAGTGTGTGTGTGTGTGTGTGTGTGT